>NC_056728.1:1802208098-1802290598 GCF_019279795.1 Protopterus annectens
TTGCTAAATCCTGCAACTCCTTCAAGTTTGGTTGTACAGGTTGTGACATTTTACTTTTCAATTGTGATAACAAAAACTGTTGGTATTTTGGCATATAAAACTGACAGTTTAAGGCCCTCATGGATAAGGTAGCCGAGGTGTATACCTTTTTTCCCCACCTTTCTAAGGATCTGGAATCTCTCTCGGAAGGCAATGGATTTTTGGCAATGGAGGCCTTAACTCCCTTGGGCCCTTGTGAGATGGTTTCTAGGTCAGCAGCATGGCTTTTGTATAGAAATTGGTGTGAATCAGGAACCCTGTAGTACATGTCAGGCTTAACTGGAGCTGGAGGTAGAGAGTCTGGGTTAAGGCAGGCCTCCGAGTAAACATCATCTAGGATGTCCAAGACAGGAGGTATAGCCAGAGGCCTGTGCTGGGGTAACAAAAGAAATTCCCTGAGCCTTTTCTTGGAATCTGAATAATCCTGGCCTTCCCAGTGGAAGTGTTCCCTTAAGGTATGCAAAGTTTCCCCAAATGAGTAATCCTCAGGGGGGGGATACAGAAGGAATAGACTCCTCTGCATCAGAGTCTTCAAAAGGGGAGTAAGACTGTTCCTGATCATCAGAGTGTTCTGAAATAATGGAACCCTGATCAGAGGAGGGGGAATCTTCCTCCACTCTGGGTCTTTTGTCCGGAGGTGGCTGAGAACCTCTGATTAGAGTAATTAAATCCTCAGCCATTTTAAGCATGTTTCTTAGGCATGGGGCCTGGAGATGGGCCCTGTGTAGCTGGTCTCTTAAGAGTGCATGGATGCTTTAGACTTGGTGAAGCCTTGATGGAGAAAGAAGAGGAAGGTCTGAAGACACCTTGAGTGGAGGTGGACCTGTCCACATTCTGTGTTTCAACGCCAAGAGTGGTGTCGGTATCTGTAGTCGGGGTGTGGGCCGAGGAGCCTGAGACCGTGTCGTCGGTAATCAGGGGCTGCATAGGTGCCTCGCTGAGAACCGGACCACGTGGAGTCGGCTTTGGTGTGGTGTCGGTAGAGGCCGCGGGCCTCGAGTGTTGGTCTTTGTCTTTGCGTTTTTTAGACAAAACCGGAGTCGGAGTATCCGACGACATAGTATAGTTAAATGCTTTCCCAAAAAAATGCTGGGCGAACTCCGCCCGACGCTTAATAGTGCGTTTGTTGAATGTAGCACAAAAGCGACAGACCGAGACGTCGTGGTCTGGGCCTAAGCAAGGAATGCAGAGGGAATGGAAATCCTTATGCGGTATTTGCTTCCCACAAGAAATACAACTATTAACTTTGTCTGACATCGGTCTGAGGCAAGAAAAGTTTCCCCAACGGGGTACTTAGCTTTTAAGAAGACTTCAGTTTCCAAATTTTCGTAATCTCAGGAGCTGGCCGACCGGCACTTGCGAACCGCTTCTGCTTCGGGCACCGCACGGCAAGAAAGACTGAAGAAAATGGCGTCGGCTGGTTCTTTTATACCCCTGTCGCACTGACGTCCGGGAAGAAGCGACGACAACCGACGCCGGACCTAGACTTTGGAATTCGGCCGACCGAGGACCCGCCTGACGGCAGGAGAACCCATCTGTTATGACTGCAGCTGTATGCACGATGAACATCCACAAAAACACCACTCTACGAACTAACTCATCAAAAAAAGAAAAAAAAAACACTGAACTGGAGAAACAGTCACCATCCACTTTTACTGTGTTCCTAGTACTTCGGCATCAAGCCTTCCAGGGAATAATCATGCACAAGAATGGTATGCTTTATATACATTTCACTGCATTCATTATTCAATTCAATTATACAATAATTGATCATTAATCAGTGAGTCAAGAAAATTAAAATCTAAAGTGCATCCTGAGCAGTAAAGTGCTTCAGAAACATTCAAAGTGCATCAAAATATATATAAAGTGCAACCCCTTACATTCCTATAGCATTTAACATTATGGTTTAAGAAGTTAATACAAAAGCACTTATGCATCTCTAGATTAACAAATACTAAAACATTGTACCCTACAATGGTTAATCAATGAATCAATAAAATGTAAATCTAAGTGCACCCCGAGCAATTAAAATGCTTCAGAAACATTTAAAGTGCATTAAAAAAAAATTTAAAATGCAAGTTCATACAAAAGCACTTATACATCTCTAGATTAATAAATACTAAAACATTCTGCCCTACAATAGTTGATCAATTAATCAGTGAGTCAAGAAAATTTAAATCTACAGTGCATCCTGAACAATTAAAGTGCTTCAGAAAAGTACAGTTTTGTACCTACCATAAATGTAGATGTCCGATAGACATGCAACTGCAGTCATAACATGTGGGTTGTCCTGCCTCAGGCAGCCCTCGGTCGGCCGGATTCCAAAGTCTGGGTCCGACGTCGGCTGATGTCGCATTTCTCTCCTACGTCAGAGCGGCTGCAGTATATAAGCATCAGCCGACGCCATTTTCTTCAGTGTTTCTTGCCCCAGATGCCAGGTGCCCTCCAAGGAAGGCTGTAATCAAATTGGAAGACAAAAACAGGATTCCAAACAAATACATGAGCAATACAACAAATACACCATAACAGATATCCCCAGCTAAGAGAGAGAGAGGGATAGAAGTGGACCCTGAGCATAGAGGGGTATGGAGGGAGGGAAAACCTGACTGCAGTTGCATGTCTCTCGGACATCTACATTTTATGGTAGGTACAAAACTGTACTATGTCCTTCAAGAATGCAACTGCAGTCATAACATGTGGGTAGAATACCATAGCTTAGCTGGGGGAGGAGGTATGCTCTAGGAAAGAGATGGAGTGGCAATCAAACCCTGCAGGACTGCCGAAGCAAAGCCTGCTCTGGATTTGGAGTATAGGGGGAGATTGTAGTGTTTAGAGAATGTATGCACAGAGCTCCATGTAGCAGCTTCTAGAATGTCCTTTGTAGGCACCCCTCTTAAAAATGCTGTAGAGGTGGCTGTAGCTCTGGTGGAATGTGGTCTGACATAGGCTGGAACAGTCTTTCCATGAAAGGAATAACAGAATCTGATGCAATGTCCAATCCATTTAGAAATAGTCTGTTTTGAAATTGCTTTTCCTTGGACTGCAGGGGCGTAAGCTACAAAAAGCTGTTCAGACTTCCTACTGGCCTTGGTTCTGTCCAGGTAGTATCGAAGTTGTCTATGAATGTCCAAGGTATGTAAAATCCTTTCCCCCTTATTCTCAGGATTGGGGAAGAAGGCAGGCAGATGGATGGCTTGATTTAGAGAAACCCTAGAAGCCACCTTTGGCATAATGGTAGGGTTGGTCCTTAATGAAACCCTGTCTCTGTGGAAAATAATAAAGGGTGGTATTGCCATTAGGGCCTGTAGTTCCGAAACCCTTCTTGCTGAGGTAATTGCCAACAGGAAGGCTGTTTTCCATGAGAGAAATTGCAAGTCAACTGAAGCTGCTGGCTCAAAAGGAGGAAGGGTCAGTTTTTCTAAGACAAAATTGAGGTCCCAGGCTGGCACTGGGGCCTTTCTTGGTGGCTTAATGTTCTTGATTCCCCTGAGGAATTGCCTTAGTAAGGGGTGAGAAAAAACAGGAGGATCAGTGTTGTATCTGGCGGAAATCGCAGATGCATGTATTTTTATTGACGAATATGATAGGCCACTCTGTAACATATCTGTCAAATATTCCAAGATAAGTGGGATGTTCAACAATGATGCATCATGCCCTTTGCTGGTATTCCAATTGCTGAATCTTTTCCACTTTGCTAAGTAGACCTTTCTGGTGGATGGTCTTCGAGCCTCTGTTAGTATCCTCTGGACTTCCTTGGAGAGAGGTAAGTTGAATGTATTTATGGGATCTCCCAGGCTGTTAGCTGCAGAGTTTGAAGGTTTGGATGCAGTGTTTCGAAACTGTGCTGAGTCAAAAGTAGAGGCCACTGAGGGAGGGCCCACCTCCTGGTGTGACATATGCTCCGTAGTAGTGGGTACCAGTGTTGTCTTGGCCAATCCGAAGCTATTATAATTCCCTTGGGCTTCTGCTTTGATCTTTAGTAATACTGAGGTCATCAGTGGCAGAGGTGGGAATGCATAGATTGCTAGGGAGCTCCAGTTGAATGAAAGAGCATCTATTTTCCAAGCCTTTGGATGGTATGTCCTTGTGCAAAATTTTGGTAGTAGATGATTGAGGTGAGAGGCAAATAGGTCCACTTCTGGCTTGCCCCATGTCGAAGTGAGTTGTCTGAAAGCCTTCGGATGCAACTTCCACTTGTGTGGATCTGTGAAATTCCTGCTTAGGCTGTCCGCCAACACATTGTCTTTCCCTGGAACAAACTGTGATTGCAACTGGATGTTTAGACTCAGTGATTTCTCCCAAAGCTGCATTGTCAGTCTGCAAAGGGGGTAAGAGTGAGTGCCCCCCTGCTTGTTTATGTACCACATCACTGTGGTGTTGTCTGTCCGTATCATTAAGTGACCTTGCTGGAGTTGGTTTTGAAAAGCCTCGATAGCATGCATTACTGCCAGCATTTCCTTTTGATTTATATGCAGATGTGTTTCCTTTGGTGACCATTGTCCTTGTATACATCTGCCTTCCATGTGCGCCCCCCATCCGAGGTCTGAGGCGTCTGTAGTCAAGGTCTGTGTTATCTGTGGTTTTTTGAATGACAAACCTGTGTTTTCCTGGCTCACCGAAGCCCACCATAGGAATTCCTTTTGTAAGCACGGGATGAGTGGTATGATTGTCTCCAAGTTGTTGCTGTGCTGAGACCAAACGCTTTTTAGGTACCACTGAATCTTTCTCATGTGTAGTTTTGCTAATGGAACCAGTAGGATGCAGGATGCCATGTAACCCAGGGCCTGTAGGACTTTCCTTGCAGTCATCTGGGTGAGTTTTGCTAAACCTTTGAAGTATTGAGTTAACTGCACTTGCTTGTCTTCTGTCAGGTAAACCATTTGAGAGGCTGTGTCTAGTTTGGCTCCTAAGAAGATTATTTGCTGGGATGGCTGCAGTCTTGACTTTTGGAAGTTGACTGTGTATCCCAAAGCTTGAAGTAATCGTATGACATACTCCAGATTTTTTGTCAACATCAATTTGTCGTCCGCTTGTATGAGGCAGTCGTCCAGGTACGGGTAAATTTGTATACCCTGGAGCCTGCAATGAGCAATTACTGAAGCCAGGCATTTTGTAAACACTCTGGGCGCAGTAGATAAGCCAAATGGCAATGCTGAGAATTGATAATGCTCTGGCCCTGCAAGAAATCTGAGGTATCTTCTGCAACTGCGTCTGATAGGGACATGCAGGTATGCCTCCTTGAGGTCCAGAGTAATCAGCCATGACTCCTTGCCCAGCATGGGAAGGAGTTGCTGTAGAGTCAGCATTTTGAACTTTGGTACTATGAGAAAGGTGTTTAATGCGGACAAGTCCAGTATTGGTCTCCATTGAGTTTCTTTTCTTGGAACAAGGGACAGTCTTGAGTAAAATCCATGTTCTTGTTCTTGTTGTGGAACTCTTTCTATTGCTTTCATTTGAGTTAGCAGAGAGATTTGCTTGATAGCCTCTGCCCTTTGATGTTGTGGTAGATTTGGCATGCCTTGTTTGCTTGGTAAGGTATGAATATGAAACCTGTACCCTCGGTCTATAATGTCCAAAATCCATTTGTCCTTTGTCAGTCTGTGCCAGTTTCCTGCAAATAGAGATAATTTCCCGCCCAAGGGAGCTTCCAGTTGTTCCCTGGTAGGCAGTAGTAGAGGAAAGTCATTGAGATTGTGGTTGTTGGACAGGAGAAACCCCTGCGTCACCTCTTTGGTTTCCTGGCTGCCACTGACGTCCCCTGTAAGGGCCTCTGTATTGGCCTCTTCCTCTGCCACGTCTGTTCTTACCCCTTTGAAACTTTTCTGGATTAGGAAAGGACCAGTTTTTTGAAGGCCAATTCCTACTGAATCTGGGGGGTTGAACCTGGAGGAAATCTTTTACAGTTTGAACTGATTTTGCTTTTTCTTCGATGGTCTTTAGTACATCCTTAACATTTGCACCAAAAAGCTTGTTCTTTTCCAAAGGTGCATCCAGAAGCTTTGCTTTTACATGATCTGGTAGAGGTTGATCTTTTAACCAAGCATGTCTTCATCACTGCCCCTGTCATAGCTGCCCTACATGAAGCTTCCAGTGCATCATATCCACACTGCAGGAAGTGATTGCTTACTTGCTGAGTGTTATGTACAGCTTCCTGCAAAGTCTTCCTGTCTAAAGGATCAGGAGAAGCTAGTGTTTTTTGTAAATCTTCTAAAAGATAATCCTGATATTGGAACATATGAAAAGGCAATTTAAAGCTCTCATAGATAAGGTAGTGGAAGTGTAAACCTTTTACCCCATCTCTAATGACCTTGCTTCCCTGTTGGAGGGTAAAGGATTTTTTGAGGTGGAGGCTGAAACTCCTTTAGGCCCCTGTGAAATAGTTTCCAAATCAACAGTATGAGCCCTGAATAAATGGGAATGAGTTTCAGGGACCCTGTAATACCTGTCTGGCTTGGCTGGTGCAGGAGGGAGAGTATCAGGGGTAGCACTAGAATCAGAATACAAATCATCCAGAACATCAAGTACAGGAGGAATAGCTAAGGGCCTGTGCTGAGGCTTCTTAAGGAAAGTCCTAAGGCGTTTCCTGGAATCAGAATATTCCTAGCCCTGCCACTTGAAATGTTCCCTCATGGTGTGCAGAACTTCCCCAAAGGAAATATCCTCAGGTGGGGAGGCCGAAGGTATGGAATCCTCTGCATCTGAGTCCTCATAGGTCTGGAAGAGCTCTTCCTGGCTATCAGAGTGGACAGAGCCCTCAGAGTCTTCATCTGAAGGAGTAGGGTCAGAGGGTTCAACCTGGGGCCTTTTATCAGGAGGAGGCTGGGATGCTCTCTCTGGATGCGTCTGCGAACCTCTAATCATGGAAATTAAATCAGCAGCCATGGACATAATTTGCATCTCTGGAGTCGGCTGAGGTAAGGATCTAGAAGAAATATGCTTTGTTTTGCTGGCTGCCTTAGCCCTAGTGTAGGCTTTAATAGACATGGCCATAGGAGGCCTGGCAGCTCCACGTGCAGGAGTGACCTTGTCTACAGCAATGGTCTTGGGCATTTCCTCGGTTTCGGTATCCGAAGGAAAATCTATAACTGGCGTCAGAGTAATGTCTGGAATCGGAGTCGTCGGTAATGCGGTGTCTTCGGTTCGGAGCGGTGGAGAGACCGTCTCAGAGGGAACCGGAGCACTCGCGCTAGATTTTGGCATGGAGTCGGTAGTAGACGCGGGCTGAGGATGCCGGTCCCGGTCTTTTCGCTTTTTGGGAGTTTGCGATGTCGGAAGATCCGACGGCATGGTATAAGCAAATTTATCGCCGAAAAAGTCTTCAGCGAACTCCGCCCTGCGCCTGAGAGTGCGCTTGTTGAAGCGAGCACAGGCTACACAGGCCGAGACGTCGTGGTCTGGGCCCAGGCAAGGGAGGCAGTAAGAGTGGAAATCCTTATGAGGTATTTGTTTACCACAAAAAAGACAATTGTTAACTTTTTCAGTAATTTCTGACATCGGCTGAGGCAAGAAAAGGTCCCCAACGGGGTACTTAGCTTTTTTGATGATTTCGGTATCGTAGAATACAGGAGCTGACCAACCGGCACTTGCGAACCGCTTCTGCTTCGGGCACCGCGCGGCAAGAAAGACTGAAGAAAATGGCGTCGGCTGATGCTTATATACTCCAGCCGCTCTGACGTAGGAGAGAAATGCGACATCAGCCGACGTCGGACCCAGACTTTGGAATCCGGCCGACCAAGAGCTGCCTGAGGCAGGACAACCCACATGTTATGACTGCAGTTGCATTCTTGAAGGACATCATTTAAAGCGCATCAAAAAACTTTTAAAATGCAACCCCTTACATTCCTATTGCATTTAACTTAATAGTTTCAGAAGTTCATGCCAATGCATCTATACATCTTTAGAGGAATCACAGTCCAAGTAATAATGTTTGGTAAAGGTGTGAACCACTAACTGGCCAAATGCTCACAATGGAGATGTTCCTGTAGCAAGTACTGGAAGCACCCACGGCCATGGTATAGTGGATTTTCACAACAGCTTTCTCCAAGAATCAGAGGCTACCTGTTGGCAAAAGATAATGCAGTTAGCAATCCACTTGAAAAGGATTTACTTTAAAACTACTGAAATGGATCAAAGATGCACAAAGCAGGAAGTGCAAAGTGCAGAGTAAGAAAGATCTCAGGAGGTTCATAGAAAAAATGGCAAACTGAGACAAGAAAGAAGACTATTCTAATCACAGTATCATTGAGGAGGATCTCTTATATCAGATCATCTATTGTATTATTCAGATCACATGCACTCTACTCAAGTTGGCAGTGCATGCCTTGGGTGTGTAGGCCTATTTCCTCATTGGATCCTGCACCTAAAAAAATATGATGGTGGGACAAATTTCATGGTGTTTCTTAGATAAACGAGTCTTCTCCGGGTTCTCCATGGTTATACATTATAGAAAAGAAGTTATGTACTCACCATAACATTCCATCTGTGCAGTTGCCTTAATTTACTCTTCAACCTATGGAACAGAGTCCCCAGCTTCTAAAAGAACTTGGGAGGCCCTCTGCAAATGATATTCCGGAGCACAGCGGAACCAAAAGATGCCCTGGACCCAGGAATAATGTCCAGTTTGTAATGGGAAATAAAGTTATGATGGTTGGACCATGTAGCAGCTGCAAACATTTCATCTATGGGAAGTTTAGATCAAAAGGCTGAAGAGGTAGAAACAGATCTGGTAGAATTGACTTTAATATGACAAGGTAAGGAAATGCCCTTGGAGAAATAAGCATGTTTGATACAACTAGTAATCCAATGGGCTAGCATAACCTTGGAAACTGGTTTACCTAATCTTTACTTGGAAAAAGATATGAAAAGCTGATCAGATTTTGAGTGTTTTGGTTCTGTCCAAATAGAAACATAGTAGTCTATGCACATCCAACGTATGGAGAAGATACTCTCCCTTGTTTTGAAAGTTCAGAAAGAAAACTGAAAGACTAATGACTTGGTTTAAGTTAGCCTCAGAAGAGACCTTGGGCAAAAAAGAGAGATTAGTACGTAAGGTAACTCTCTCCTTGTGAAAAATCAAATATGGAGGTTTGCAAGACAAAGCCTGTAGCTCAGAAACCCTCTTAGAGGGAGTAATAGTCACCAATAAAACAGTTTTCCAGTTAAGGAACTTCAAGTCTAAATTCGCTGCAGGTTCAAAAGGGGGTGAGACTAAAGCCTTAAGAACTAAGGTGAGGGCCCAAGGAAGGGTTGGATCCTTAACAGAAGGAAATAGAAGTAAGGTACCCTTCAGGAAGGCTTTCGATAATTTAGATGAAGCTAAGGAGAAAGAGTTCTCCCCTATATGAAAATTGGAAATGCCAGCAAGTTGTACCTTAACCACAGAAAAACTCACCGTTATTAAAAAGGTGAGCCAGAAAGTCCAAAACTGCTGACACTGGTGCAAAGGGTCTAAATTGTTCTGATGAGCCCAGGAAGAGAACCTCTTACAAGGACAGTTTGTGAGCTGCAATCAAAATTTTTCTGACTGGGAAGGAAAGCCTGATAGTTCTAGTCATCATTGGAAGTGGAGAAACCAAGCGGTTAGTTTCAGGTTCGGAAGATTTGGATGGGAGTGTCCGAGGGGTGGGACAAGAGATCTGGAAAGGCCTCCAAAGTCCAAGGTGGACAAACAAGGTGAGACCAAAAAAAGGGGAACCACACTTGATAGGGCCAAAAGGGGGCAATGAGGATGACTTGGCACTTCAACCTCTGTGCTTTCTGTAGAAATTTGGGAATGAGTGAAAAGGAGGGAAGGCATAGAGTAGACAGGAGGGCCAAGCATGGACTACAGCATCTCTCAGTGATTGTCGCTGAGGAGGGATCAGGGCAAAAAACTCACTGCACTTGGTGTTGGAGGGAGACGTGAACAGGTCGCAGCAAGGTTGACCCCCATCTCTTGAAGATCATATCTGCCACTGCAGAATTTAGAGACCACTCGTGAGGCATCAGGATGGTCCTGCTGAGCTTGTCCACTAGGATGTTTGACTTCCCCTGAAAGTGCATCGCTATGAGAAATCGGTTTGAAGAGATTGCCCTTTACCACAACCTTATGGCTTCTCAACACAAGGAATAAGATCTGGATCCTTTGTTGATGTACCAGACCACCGACAAGTTGTCTGTCCAAATAGCAATAGTTCTGGTGGGAAGTAAGATGCACCGCCCTCATCTCCAGAACATTTATATGCAAATTGTTCTCTAAGGTGGCTCACGTGCCTTGAACTGTCTGTCCCAGATAATGCCCCACCCCACGTGAGTTGGGAAGCATCCATGGTCACAGTGGCCAAGGGGGGAGGAAGGACAAAAGGCCAGCCTTGGAGAAGATTATCTGATTGCATCCACCAGATGAGCGAGTGTTTGCATGCCTGAGAGATCCTGATATGGTAGCTCAGAGGGTAACGCAGAAGTGATCATTGCACAGCTAAGTTCCACTGAAGCACTTTCAATGTGAAAGCAGGCCAAGGGAACCAGAGTACTTGTCGCCGTCATGGACCCCAAAGGACAAAGAACAAGACTGGCTTGGGGGGAAGGAGTGTCCACAATCTGTCTGACATGAGATCTCAGACTGCAGATCCTGTTGGGAGTAAGGAGGGGTTAGGGACTGATGAGTGTCCAAATGAGCTCCAATAAAATCTATGACCTGAAGTGGAACAAGATGAGATTTGTTTAGATTGATAGATATACCCAAGGTCAATGCTAGCTGAAGTAGATATTCTCTGGCTTGAAGGAGTCGATGCCTGGTGAGAGCAGTTAGGAGTCAATTGTCCAGGTAGGGAAACACTTGGAATCCTTACTGTCTCAAGTGAGCTGCTACCACTGCCATGTCTTTGGTGAACACCTTGGGGGCTGTGGTGAGACCAAAAGGGCAGTGCTCAGAATTGGTAGTGATCGGCTCCCAGCTTGAAGCACAGATACCTTCTGGAGCACCTGTTCATTTTATGTGGTAGTACGTGTCCTGAAGGTCTACAGAGCAGATCCAGTCATCCTTCTGCAGGAAGGGTGGAATGGACTGTAGTGTGACCATTCGAAACTTTGAGTTAGCAAATGACATGTTTAGGGAAGTAAGATTCCGAATGGGTCTGAGGTCCCTTGTCTTTTTGGGCACTAAAAAGAATCTTGAGTAAAAGCTGGATCTGAGTTGGTCTGATGGGGACACTTTGGATGACTCTTTTTGAGAGACGCTTTGCAATCTCTAACACTGCAGCCTCCCACTAACTGGGTGGAACACTGGGGAGGATCTTCCTTGGGAAAAGGTTTTTGGGAAAGGGTATAGAATATAATCTTTAACATCCAACAATTTTTTGTGATGGCTTCACAGGCAGTTGGGTGTAGAGACAAATGTCTCCCAACTGCCTCCAGAGTAGAGCAGTTGGGCAACCCTCAGGATCGCTGACTGGGCCTGTCCGAGAAAGAATCTCAAGACCCTTGATTCATCAGACCCCCTCTGCTGCGAGGGCGGTGTCTGTTATTATAACCGTTTCCCCCTCTGCCTCTCGGAGAAAGGCCTCCTTGTGAATACTGGAAAGGACCCTGTGATTCAAGAACCATAGCTTGTTACCTCCACACTGGTTCCTGGAAAAGGACCTTTGTGGGGTAGAGAAGCATATCAAACAAAGATAAAGGGCCAGCACCAATGGAGGTTGCCAAAAAATATAAGTTTTATATGAATATAAAATTAAATTCAACTAGGGAGTATAAATGACTCCCAAGTCAGACAAAACTGCCATATAATAAATAAGCAAACCAGTTTCGGCTATACAAGCCTTCTTCAGTGCATGAATCGAACTATCAAAGACAAAAAAACACATCAGAACATTGATTTAAATAGCACTTGCCAATTACATGAGTGATGGATTCCTGTTGGAAAAATGTTAAAGAGATATGCAGCAACTTCATGATGAACAAAGGATTCATATTACAAAAAAATTAAAGATGTTCATTCAAACCAGGGCTAAAAAGACCACCCAATTTAATTATCCATTTTCCTTCTTTGTTATTTAAAATAGTATGCCATCCACTTTTATGGGATCTGTCACCTATAACTTTATCAATAACTGTGTAATGAAATGAAGCAGATGGGTGCTTAAGTGTATGTTTGTAAAGTGCACTTGAACGTTTATGGTTCCTGATGTCACTGGTGTGTTCAGAAATTCTAATCCGTAATGGTCTAGATGTTTGGCCTACATAGAAGGCTGAACAGTGACACGAGGCAAATAGACCACCCAATTCGAACCACAGTTAGCAAAAACCTTATTGTCAAAGACTTTGTTGGTATTAGGACTGGTGAATTCCTCAATTTTGAAAACCCTGACTCACTGTGTACAATGACCACATGGGTAAGTACCGCACAACTTGTCATCCATAAGTGTGTTTTCTGAGTGTGCAACTGGAACCTGAGAAGTATGTTTTATAGTGGCTCAAAATTGAGCCCAAATTTCTTCCTCGCCTGAAGGAAAAAAAACATATGTGACTTATCTTAGATGCTGATTTGGGGTCAGACAGTAAAATGTTCCAATGTTTCTGAATAATGTCCAGAAAAGGTTTAGTGTTGTGTCCATATGTAGTGACCATTCTTAAAACATCATGATCTTGTGATGTCCAGTTCTTATTTTTATATTGCATAAGATTTTCCCTAGCCTGTATAGAAGCCCAGTTGCCAGCCATCGCAATATTGCCTGCTTAATAGCCCCTATTATAAAAACGGTTGGCCAAATCCAACTTATATTTAAGGAAGGTATCATCAGAACAGATGCGTTTAATCCTCAAAAATTGGGATTTAGGTATGTTACATGCCACATGAGGCAGATGTAAACTACTAGCATGAAGTAAGGAATTGTACTGGGGATATTTTCTATAAATTTGTGTACTCAGAGTGTTGTCATCATTTCTAGTAATGGTCACATCCAGAAAAGTAGTTTGCTTAAGATAGAAATTTACCTTAAATTCAATTCCCCATTTATTTTGGTTAAGGTATTCCACAAATTCCAAAAGGTAATGTACATCCACCTTCCATACCAACCAGCAATAATCCAGGTATCGTCTCCACATATCTATTTCATCCAAATAGATGTTATGATTGGAATTACACATCAGTTCGGTCTCTAGGTAGGCCATAAATAAATCTGCATATATTGGGGCAAAGGATGCCTCCATTGCCATATCCTGTGACTGCCAATAACATTGCCCATGAAAAAAGAACACTTTTTTTGAGGACATGTTCAGTCATGCAGACCAACAAAGTACTGAAACCAGGTGTATACAAAGCACTTAGATCTAACCAATATTGTAGGGCCGTTAAACCTGCCCAATGTGGAATATTGATGTATAGGCAGTCACATCTAATGTGCAGAGAAGCCAACCTGGTTCCAACTGAGTACTGAAGACGATACCCAGAAATTGTGTGGTATCCTGGAAACGTGATCTAATGTAAACCAGGAGAGGTTTAAGAAACAGAGTAAGAAATTCAAACAGGGGCTCAGTTAAGCTACCCCTCCCTGAAACAATTGGCCTTCCTGGTGGACAGTGAGGATCCTTATGTACTTTAGGTAAAAAATAAATGTATTGTGATTTAGGATCCTTAACCGTCAGATGATATACATCTGTCTGTGTAATGATACCTTCTTGTTGAGCCTGAGCTAAAAATCGATCAATTTCAACTTTAAACTTGCTACTGGCATCAAGGGGCATAGGCATATATGTGGTCATTTTACATAGTGTGTCAGGGTTTTCAAAATTAAGGAATTCACCAGTCCTAATACCAACAAAGTCTTTGACATAAGGTTTTTGCTAACTGTGGTTCGGATTGGGTGGTCTATTTAGCCTCGTGTCACTGTTCAGCCTTCTATGTAGGCCAAACATCTAGACCATTACGGATTAGAATTTCTGAACACACCAGTGACATCAGGCACCATAAACTTTCAAGTGCACTTTACAAACATACACTTAAGCACCCATCTGCTTCATTTCATTTCACAGTTCTTGATAAAGTTATAGGTGACAGATCCCATAAAAGTGGATGGCATACTATTTTAAATAAAGAAAGAAAATGGATAATTAAACTGGGTGGTCTTTTTAGCCCTGGTCTGAATGAACATCTTTCATTTTTTTGTAATATGAATCCTTTGTTCATCATGAAGTTGCTGCATATCTCTCTAACATTTTTCCAACACGAATCCATCACTCATTATGTAATTGGCAAGTGCTATTTAAATCAATGTTCTGATGTGTTTTTTGTCTTCGATAGTTCATGCATTGAAGAAGGCTTGTATAGCCGAAACCGGTTTGCTTATTTATTATATGGCATTTTTGTGCTGACTTGGGGGTAATTTATACTCCCTAGTTGAATTTAATTTTATATTCATATAAAATTAATATTTTCTGGTAACCTCCATTGGTCCTGGCCCTTTATTTTTGTTTGATTTTGTGGTATGTTGGGCCTTGGCACCTGCAGTACTTGCGAGGGGCTTGGTTGGGGAGTAGAGAAGCATATCCCAACAGCAGACAGGGTCTTTCCATCCTTTTCACTTTGGGAGAGTGTGTCTTTAACCATCAGACCAAAAAGTGTCAAGCCATAGAATGGAGCATTGACAAAAGACACCTTATACGGTTCTGAAAAATCACACAGCCGTATCCAGGCATGGCGTCTATCTGCCACATGAGAGATTATCCTCACGGATGTGTTGGAAATACACAGGAGGGTGGCCATTCTTGAGGAATAGGATTTTTGTTCCTTGGCAGACATGGACCCTGGGACTGAGCTACACAGTTCCTTGACCAAGTCCATCTGTAGCCTGGTTCCGTGTGGCAGGTAGTTCAGCGCTCCCAATGCGAAGGTCAGTGAAGCATAAAATCCACTTTCCGAACCTGTCCAAAGCCCTACACTCCCTGTTAGAGGAATGGACAGTGGAGCTCTGCTAGGCTAGCTCCTTTTTGGTGGCAGCTGCAACCACCATGGCATCGACAGGAATCCCTTTAGTCCAATGCCAAACAACAAAAGTAGTCATATAAAGAAAACAACAAAACCAGTGATTCCAAAAAATCCAGGAATGTAATATAAAACACTCAACACTCTAGCACCTCAGTAAATACACTTTTAACAGAGTTTAAAATGCAACTACATAAAGACACACTTACATATAAAGAACAAAACAACCAAATTACTTAATTTAATTCAATTAAATTAACAGTTTCCAATTAAGATCACTGTTTAGTCCCTTAGGGACAAAATTATCATATTTCATTATAAAAACTGCCTTCTTATAAAGCAATCGATTTTTCAGGGCATACCCAAATTAATTTTAACTTTTTCAAGAATACTACCTTTCAGGCAACTACCATCTCCCTGATGAAATAAATCAAAATGTGTTGCCAAGGGGCTCTCTATTTTTTTATTAATGTCTCTCAAGTGTTCTTGTAGCCTAACCCTAAAAGTTCTTTTACTTTCTCCCACATAAAACAGATTACAATCACATTTTAAGATATATATAACTCCTTCTGAAGCACAACTATATGTGTCTTTAGGGCTAAATGGTACCTTAATAATGTAAGAAAAAAATGGTTCAGTATACCTACAAACAGAACAATGTCCACAAGTTATAAGACCCACATCAAGACGCTTAGTAAGCTGTACCTGTACCGGTGGTACAAAATAACTATGCACCACCATATCGTTAATGCTCTTATCTCTTTTATAAGATATAATGGGCCTATTAGACAAAATATGACATAAATCCTTATCCTGTACCAAAAAATTCCAATAGTATAAAATGATATCCACCAATCTATTAACAAACACATTATAAGCTGTCACACAGAACACTTTACAAGATGCATTAGTCCCATTTCTATTTGATTTCCTCTTACATTATTACATTGATTATAATAAACATCAATAGTACGTTGCCCTGAATATAATTGGTCAAGGGCAGCTTGAACAAGTTGTACATCATACCCCCTTTTTTAAACATTCACAAATACTAAACAACTCGCATAAAAAGGCATCATGATCATTACATAACCTACTAATACGTAACATTTCATTATATGACAAAGCTTTAATCAAATGAGGGGAGTGGCAACTTCTCCCATCTAAACAATGATTAATGCTATCAAACTTTCTATGAATGTGTGTCCTAATTAGGGCTTGATCTTCACCACACAACTCAACATCTAAAAAAAAAACATATTAGGGCCTACCTGTAAGCCATCAAGGGCTAATCTAAACCTATTATGATGCAACTGATGAAAAAACAACTCCACTTCATCTTGGCCCTCGCTACACAAAAAGTAAGGTCATCAATGAACCTAGAATATTTAACAACATACCTTTGAAAAAAAAACTGATCTTATATAAATGTTTTTATAACCAATACTAGTAGTACTGCGGTGGTGGTGCTGCGGTAGCGTTGTCGCCTCACAGTTAGACGTTGCACGTTCGATTCTCAGTTATAGCATCTTCTGTGTGTCGACATGCGCGAAAGGGCCTTCCTTCGCTGAAGGTTGTGCGTTAGGCCCGGCAAGCCAGCATGTAAAACTCTACTGCCAATCATTAGCGGACCGGACTTCCACTGTGGCGACCCCTAACCGGGAAAAGCCAAAAGACAGTTTTTATAACCAATACTAGTAGTATTCAAATGACAATAAGCATTTCCAT
Source organism: Protopterus annectens (assembly GCF_019279795.1). Lineage (NCBI taxonomy): Eukaryota > Metazoa > Chordata > Ceratodontiformes > Protopteridae > Protopterus > Protopterus annectens. The sequence continues at coordinate 1,802,224,825 of NC_056728.1, forward strand.
AATATCATTATCAAAAGAACTGCATGGATAAAATGTATTATCTCTCTTTAATTCTGATACATTATCTATATGCCCTTGAGCATCAACATCATGTTTACCTATATTACAAAATGCCACATTAAGTGCAGTTTTCTGAAAAAACGAAACATTTCCATTTTTAATATATGTAACCTTGGGATAACTGTAGGTATAAACTTAAGGTTGCAGTTCAATACTGCAACTTCAGAACCTGTTCAAAGCCCTAGACACCTTGTTAGGGGGATGGACAGTGGAGCTCTGCTGGGCTAGTTCCTTTTTGGTGGTGGCTATAACCACCATGGCATCGACAGGAATCCCTTTAGTCCAATGTAGTCCATCAGCAGGAGCACTAAGTATCATATTGGGCTGCTTAGGGATAGGTTCCACTGTGTCCAGTTCCTCCCACGCCCTGCGAAATACAAAGTCAGTAACTGGATCTGCAGGACGGCACACCCAAGAAGTAGATGGGCCTGAATCAAAGGCTTCCAGAAACACCAATTCCTCTGGATTAGGGCTTTTGAATGACCAAACACCCTTCTGATGAAGAATTTTTATGATGTCTCCAAATGAGACATCTTTGGGTGGAGATCTGGGGGACCCTTATTCTTCATCAAGATCGGTGTCCTCAGTGAGGGATACAAAAGGGAAACCCAGGTGTCTCCTTGTACATGTATGCTTCCAAGGGACCTCTTCAGTGGGGTGTTCCGGAGAGGTATCAGAAGGCTCCAGGGGTTCCAAATGGGAAGCAGGCTGGAAGTCCTTCTAGGCAGGCTGTCCTGGAGGGAACACAGTAGATGCCTCAAGCACAGATGTAGCTGGGGGGGGGGGATCAGAAACCGAAGCAGGCAGAGTTGAGGCTCTTCTGGGTGCAGAGAGAATCCTCTCTACCACATCGAAAGTCAAGGGAGATCGGGACACCCCAGGCATCCCCCACCGATAACTGAAGCTGCTGACAGGGAAGCTCTGTGAGCCCCAACTGCCCCCGGATCAGAGTGGAAAGTCGGAGCCGAACTATCAAACGCTGAAGCCCAGAGAGGAAAATACAGCTACGAAAATTTCCTAGCCAACGTCAATCCCTTGCAACCAGCACTGAAGCTACAACTCCGAGAATCCCTAGGCTCAGAAACCATTTGGAGTCGAGATAACCATACTTGTCAGCCCCAACATTTCAGCTCCAGGGTGGCTCGGATCCTATAACTCCGAAATCTGGGGTCGGATCAGAGAAGGCGCAACAGAAGTGAAGGCAGGGATGTTGCTCGTGGATCCAAGAGGGGAGGGAGCAGGCAAGCTGGAATTTTACCAGCATACTGTCCACTTGGCTTCGGAGAGGTAACGGGAGGACCTAACAGAGGAAGCCACCAAAGCAGGTCTGGAAGAGGGCCTAGGCTGCTGCAAGAGAGGAGATTTGGTCTCAAAGACACAGACCTAGGGGAGAAACTACAGCTCCAATGAGGAACGGAGGTTTGAACAGCTATCGGAGCAGAAGCAGTCAGCTCCAAGGGCCTCAGAATTTTGATGGGAAGATCCCCAGAGTGGCAAGATCTGGGAGCTCTCTTCCTAGCCTTGTGTTTCATGGTGAGGGATTGAGCCCCTGAAGTGGAAGGGGTGACTGAAGAGGAGGAACCTGGAAAGAGCCCCTTCAGAATGAGATTGTTCAGGCAGTGAACAGGTTCCCGTTGGTTAAAACCGGCAAAGATAGTACATGCAGAATCGAGATGAGCCACCCCTAAACAAACAACACACGCAGCATGTTCATCAGAAAGTAGGATTTTGTGCCCACAAGTACTGCACTTTTTAAACCCTGCGGGTTTAGGATCGGCCATGCTCTTACAACAACAACAGCAAAGCAACGGAATACACAATAAACAAGCAAATGGCCTTAACAACTAAGCATGCCACTAGACAAAACTACTATTTTTTTTATATGACTAGGAACAAGAAAAAATATATGGATAGATAAATATAGATATAGACAGATATACATAAAAAAAACAATACAGGTATAACAATATAAAAATGTCTAGCTCAAATAGACAGAAGGGAAGTGGTAGGGAAGGGGAGGAAAGAGACCCCCCCCAAAAAAAAAAACTCTTTCCCTGACAAAACTGAGGTAGAAAGAAGAGTGAAGGCTAAGAACAGACAGTGTTAACTATAAAACTTGAAAAAATTTAGAGTATCACTCAACAATGAAAGAATTCCCCAAGGAGCTCAGAAAGCGGAGTACCCAATGCTTAGCTAAACGCGGCAAACAAGATCTAAGGGATTTGGAGGACAGGAGCATCATGTGTAGAGGAGGAACTCGGATGTTGGAGCTTACAGCTTTAATATACGGCCGAGTCGGATCCAATGATCGGATCTGAAACCCATAGGTTGAAGAGCAAATGAAGGCAAGAACATCGGATCTGACATTAAAAGTATTTTAATCATATAATCTAAAACTTAAGCTGTGTTTTATGAGAAATGTTGTTTAGAGTGATGAATTTAAAAGTAGTGGTTTCTGCTCGGATATTCAAGGAGATAACACCCTATTTAACCACTAGATTTTGAGGACAGTATATTTTTTCCCACAGAGATCTTGTAGGATTATATCTGTGTGTACAAGATTTATTTATGCTGACCAGTCAGACCTAGCTCATTTCAATTTTAAACCATATAACTGCTTATGACTGTACTAACTAAAAGAATGGCAAATGCATTACAAAACTGATAGATATGGATCAATGTGGTTTTGTGGAGGGGAGGCAAACATTTGACAGCATTAATAAAACAATGATAATCCAGAAGAAAGAAGAATGTACAAAAATATCACTGTTGGGTCTTGATGCAAAGAAAGCATTCGACAGAGTAAGCTGGGATTTTATGAGAAGGGTAAGGAAAGCATTTGCAGTCCCCTGATAAAATAATAAGGTTAATTAGGAGGATATATGAAGAACTATAGAGAAGAACTAAAGTAAGAGGGTTTCTCTTTGATAAGTTATATTTGAAAAGAGGAACCACACAGGGTGTCCTCTTCCCCCTTTGTTATTTGTTTTATATTTAGAGCCACTGGCAAAGAAAATAAGGGACTCAGAAATTCAAGGATGTAATTAGTGAGGTAATCAAGAGTTTTATTTTTAGATTACATTATTGGTATCTGATAAAAATAAGGAAATCTCACTCTTCTGGAACATTTTAAGACAGGTTCCAGTTGTTTCAGGATATAAAATTAATGAAGATAAAATAAAGGTTATAGCCATAAATTATGTACCCACGTTTGAAATGGTTCAGAAATATCTATACTTATGGGGCACAATAAGATGAATTATTAAGGAGTATGGATTTAAAAAGCTTCTGTTATAGCAGCTAATAAGTGGGAAGAGACGAAACAAAAGATAATATAAAACTTGGAAACTGGTGGCTCTTGTTTATGTATATGGATAGTAAGATATAAAGTGAAAATGTTTTTAGTCTCTTTAGTTTTATATATATACATATATATATATAGGCCAGGTATATTTTTTATCAACCAGAAGAGAAGCTGCAGACAACAATTAATAAAGATTTGAAAGCGTTTATCTGGGAAGGGAGGAAAGTAAGAGTTAAGCAGGATAAGATGATCCTTCCAACAGAACAATGTGATTTAGGATTACTTGATTTGAAGGGCTACTTTACTCTATGCAGTTAAGGTTCATATACATAACACAAGCAGAAGGTTATAATTCAAAGTGAAAATTGATGATGATGAAGCATGAGAGAAGTTCAAGAAATAGGGACAGCCTGGGATTTTGGATGTAGATCCTTAAGAATAATAATAACCACATATAAAATTATATGAATAAATTAGCAGAAGGAATTATACGAAGTAAACCAACAAGAAAGGAGATTTTGTCAACAAGAATGATTGCAAGTAGGGATACAGAATCTACTGGAGAAAACTGGCAGAGAAACCAAGGTACTGGGCACAAATAACTAGACAGGGAAAGGTAATAGAGTGAGATAAAATCCAGAAGACTTTGGGACTGCAGGATACAGACTACCTTCCCTAACAAGGATTGATATCAGAGTATAGGCAAAGAGAAAGGGATGGGGGAATCCTAAGTGAAAGACCTTCTCTACTAGAGTTTTCAGTTGAATCTAAAACAAAAGCTAATGTTAAACAAAAGATAATTAATGGGACATATAAAATATACCATGATTAACTACAAGAATCAATCAGAGGTCATCACAAAAGACTGGGAAGGGAGATTAAGAAAGCAATTTAGAAGGGAACAATGACAGGACATGTGTATGGCTACAAAGTATGTAACAAAGCCCCAAAGGTATAAGAGATTTTTGCTTGGAAGTGCATGCATAGGTACTTTTATATCTCAAACAGACTTCAAAGAATTTTCCTCAGGTAGACAAATGTTGGAGGTGTGATGGAAAAGAAAGAGGTAACAGAGAACATATGTTTTGGAAGTGTAATGAGTTGGCAAATTAAAAAAATTCCATACAAAGTACTCTGTCAGAGATGCTGGGTAAACAAATGGCTGTAACTATGGAAATTATTCTTTTGAGCTGGGACACAGGATCTGAATTGCCTAGCCATACTAAGGCTTTGTTACATTTAGTTCTGTTGGCTACCAAAAAACTATTACTAAAAAATGGAAATCAAAGTCTAAGCCAACTGTACTTCAAGTATATGTTGTAAAAGTGATAAAAAACTAGAAAGAGGGATCTTTAGAAAAGGGAAGGAGCAAATTTCATTGAAGCAAAATGGAAATTGTGAGAACACATGCAAAATAATGTTAGGGAGGAGGAGTGAGATTTAAGTGAAGGCGGGAATTGAGCAATTTATGTAATGTTGGACTAATGATAGTTATAAAGAAAGAAAACATATGTGATGTATAATGTATGGAAATGGGAAAAAAATTTTACCATTGTTTGTTTTCTTTTCTATTAATGTACATTTTTGCCTTGTTTGATATATAACAAATTAGTAAATAGCTCAAACCTTCTGCCCCATAAGTATTAATATAATTCCTCTACTTCAAAAATCAAAACTACAGTTTTTTTCTATTTACATATTTTTTCTCTCTCCTGCAGGGAGTGCTCTTGACTCACAAGTGATAGGGCTTAACATAGCTCCAACAACATAACAGATGTTTCACAAACAAATGCAAGCAGCAAATTCTGTCATAATGTGCAAGCATAATCTTAAATGATTCCCTACTAGAGAACAAATGGTCCCGAACAGAGTACAATGTATGTCCTGGAGATTACCTCAGCTCAAAAACATCTGGATATAAAAGCGGACTACATACAAGATCCTCAGACTATCTCCAACCTACAGTAGCACTGGCCTGAAGAACACCAACGAAGAAAAAGGTCAGCTAGGAGGGGCTTAGACTGAAGAAGGAAAGCAAGTTCACACTCAGAAAATAAGATCCTGTGGTGCAGAATGTGCTTGTGTGTGTAGGAAAGGCAAAGTGTTAATGCCAATGAGAGGTGAAGGAGTAAACAAAGGGGGTAGGTGGGAGGGAAGGAATACTGCAACAGTGATCAGTAGGACATCGACTCTTCTGGTAAGTTCTTACACAACTGTACCATGCCCTGACTGATTCACTGATGCACTATTCTTAACAGATGAGTGATTCCCAGAGCTGTAGAGAAAGAGGATGGTAGGAACCAGAAGAGAAAGCATCCAGGAGGCCATACAGAATGGTTCAGGCAAACTCTGTCCTTGGTCTTCAGGAAGCATCCAACTTGTAGCATTTTGTCAAAGTGTGAACAGAAGACCAGCTGGCTGTTTCTAAAATGGACTTGGCGTCTACACCTTTGAAGAAAGCACCTGAGGATGCCACTGCTCGAGTGGAATGAGCTTTTGGGAGTAAGAATAACATGGTGAGAACAGCAGAAGAAAATAGCCTTTGAGATCCAGGAGGCAATAGATTGTATGGAAAATGGCTGGTCTAATCTGTATTCCATGAAAGACACAAACAGTTGATTTGTTTTTTCTGATGTCCTTAGTTTTATCCAGGTAAAACTTCATCTGTCTGTGAATGCCTAGAGAGTGCAGTATTCCTTTCCTTCTATTATTTGGATTGGGGAAGAAGGGAGGCAGGTTGATTGCTTGATTGAGTGTAAGTTCACTGATCACTTTTGGCAGGAAGTATAGATAGGTCCTGAGGCTTACCCTATCTTTGTGGAAGATAAGGAAGGGAGAAATAATTATGACAGCCTGTAGTTCTGAGACCCAGCGGGATGAAGCCAATGCTTTCCAAGTGCAGAATTTTAAGGTAGCTGAAGAAGTTGGCTCAAAAGGAGGTAATGTTAGCTCTGTCAGAACAAAGTTAAAGTCCCAAGGAGGAGCAATGGGTTTCTGTTGGTGTTTAATGTGTGCAACTCCCCTGAAGAAAAGTTTAGCCTCTGTCCTGGACATAAGAGGGGGGTGCCACGGCAGACAAGTGTTAATGGTTGATAAGTGAGTTTTAAAGGAAGAGTATGACAACCCTGAGTGTACAAGATCACACAAATATTGCAGGACTTGGGGGGCCATTAAAAAGGGTTGGAGTTTGTGATTAAGGCACCAGATGGAAAATCTTTTCCACTTGACCATGTAAGACTTTCTGGTGTTAGGTTTTCTAGCTTTTTATGGAACCCAAATCACCTCTTCAGAAAAACTGTCTCTGGTAGAGATTAGAATCTTATCATCCAAAGGGTCAGGCTGAGAAAACTGAGACTGGTGTGAAGGAGTAGCTCTTTCTGTTGGGTGATTAGGTCTGGTTTTGGACAAATTCTCTAGAACTTTCCCATTAATAGGTGAAGCAGGAGAGGAAACCAGTTCTGTCTTAGCCAGAATGGTGCCAGAAGCAGAGGTTTTGGATATTCCTTCTGGACCTTGTGCAGAAGCCTTGGGAGCAGAGGTAGAGGTGGATATACATAAAGGAACTTCCTCATCCAATTGAAAGAGAAGGCATCTGTCCTCCAAGCTGGAGGTGTCATGGTCCTTGTGCAGAACAGGAGAAGTACATGTTTTTTGGGAGAGGCAGAGGTCCACCTGAGGGGACCCCCACTTGAGAGTGATGGCCTTGAATACCTTTGTGCTCAATGACCATTCATGGGGATCCTCCAATTCCCTGCTTAGAAATCTGTCAACACCTTCTGTTGGGAGGGAATGTATGCAGCCGAGAGAACCAGATTCATTCAGGAAGATAGATGCCAAACCTTCAGTGCTAGTCTGCACAGAGGGTGGATCTTGTGCCCACCTGTTTATGTACCACATTACCATGGTGTCTGTGTGTACCAGAAGGATGCCTGGTTTCCAAAGATGTGAGAAAAGGTCTGTAGGGCTTGAAGAATTGGCCTCATTTCTTTTAAGCTGATGTGTTCATTTACTACATGGGCTGGCCACTTCCCCTGAACTCTGTGGTTCCCTAAGTCCCTCCACACCCTGTCTGAAGCATCTATAAACAGGACTTAGTTGCGTGAAGCTGGAATGAATCGAAGACTTGGATTGAGAGAAACCTGGTTGCCCCACAAAGGAGTTCTTTCTTGACACATGGAAGAAGGGAAGTGTTGGCATTGAGAGGGTGATGGTGCTGAGACCGCTTAGATTTCAGATACCATTGTATTTTTCTCATGTGTAATCTGGTGAGGTGCAACAAAGATGGTAGCAGCCATGAGTCCCAAGGCCTGACAGCTTGTCTGGCTGAGCAGTGTTCCTGTGTGGAAAAGAGAAGAAACCCATTGGCTAATGAACTAACCATTTCTTGAGAAATGGAGACATGCATGGAACGTGTTTAGATGGCCTCCCAGGAATGTTAGCTGCTGGGAAGGGGTGAGTAGGGACTTTTTGTAGATGATAGCGAACCCCAGCAGGGTCAAAAGTTGTACTGTGTAATGAAAGAGCTTTAGAAGAATGCCCCTGGTATACACCCTGGAGTAGAAGGTCATCCAGGCATGGGAAAATTTGAATGCCATGAGTGCAGCAGAAAGCCACTACTTGGGGGCAGACACTATGCGAACACCCTTGAAGCTGCAGACAGACCAAAGGGCAAAAAAGTAAGCTGAAAAAATGATGAACCAGCAAAAAACTCAGATATTTTTTGCAGGCAGGGTGGATGTGAATATGAAGGCAAGCATATTTTAAGTCTAAGGATACCATGAAAGCTTGAGGTAGAGGAGAAAGGACAGACGAGTTTGTAGGGACAGGATTTTGAAGGAAGATGCTCTCGGGAAAGTGTTTATGCTGGGGAGATCCAAGATGGGCCTCCAATGACCCTCCTTTTCTGGGAACCAGGAAGAGCCTGGGATGAATTCCTTTTCCCATACAGGATATGGAACTGCTTCTTTGGTTCCCTGAGACAGTAAGTCTTGAAAGATGGGCTGTATGAGATGCATCTTGTCAGGAAGAGGTGCAGCTAAAACTCCTAGAGTTGGACTGCTCTCACAGGACATGAGGTAACCCTCCTTGAAAATGGTTAGTACCCACTTGTAGAAGGTTATTGTTTCCCAGACAGGAAAGGAGACAAAGTATTTTTGAGAGTGGAGTGGCAGAGTGGGGACTGGAGGGAAGGAGGGGAAAATAGTCAAAGTGGTCTGCTACTAAACGGAGGCCTTCCAGAAGAAGTATTCCTCTGAGTTTTCTCTGGAAATCTTCTCTTGGGAGCTTTCTTTTGTCTATGATGAGTTCTAGTTTCTCTCTTACATACACACATACATACAAATATTTCAAGTACGGGCATAAATGCCCTTCTAGCTTGCCAATATACCAAAACACTTATTCCCATAATAAGTGTCCACGCTGTTCTTAAAAATATCTAAACTAGTGCTTACTTTAATGTAATTTTGTAGTTTGTTCCATGTATCAGCAACTCTGTCAGAGAACCAATTAGTACACTTCTCATTCCTATAGAATCTTCTACACAGGTTATCTGATGATCCTCTAATACTTTTTGATAACCCCAAACATTCCCAGAGGTAGTTGTCCCTAAATGCCCTATACACCTGAATAATATCTCCTCTTAGACATCTGTGAGAGACACTGTACAAGTTCATATATTTTAGTCTTTCATAATAACTTAAGATTTTCACATCCATGAATGCCCTTGGTATATTTCCACTGTACTCTTTCCAGTTTACTCATGCTTGTCTTCTTATAGGGTTTCCATATTGTTATTCCATACTCAAGTTTGGGTCTAATGTAACAAACAATGACTTCATTATTTTTAATTTCTTTGACTTTGTAAATCTTCTTATACAACCTATAGTTCTATAACTATCATTAACCAATTGGTTGATATGATTAGAAAAACTCATAGCTGAATCTAACCATATACCCAGGTCCTTAAATGAGTCTACAGTTTCAATCAGTGTGTGCTGTATTAAATATTCACCTTTCAGTTTATGTCTCTCAAACCTCATATGTTTAGTTTTTGATGTATGTATCACCATATTATTCTTCTGTGTCCAAATGGTCAATTTAGTCAAGTTATTTTACAGACGTGCCTTATCTGTAACACTTGTAATTAGTTTACCTAATTTCAGGTCATTTGCGTATAGACTGTAGATCACCTCAGATGAAAAAGTTAGGTCTGAAAGATACAATCTAAACAAGTAAGGGCCTAGGACCGACCCCTGTGGGATACCCTGACTGTAACCAAGGATTTCACCTATCCAGTTGCTGTATGATACTTGCCATGGTCTTTGTAAGCCATGCAGCTATCCATCTTATCAAGAGTACATCAATACCTACTTGTACTAATTTATTGATCAGTGTTTTATATATGACCCTGTCAAATGCTGAAGTTAAGTCTATATAAATTATATCACAGCCAAATTTTTAATTCATAGCTGTTATTATATTGTTATAGAACATCGTGTTACAGGTGGTAATAGGTCTATTTTCAACATAAGCATGCTGATATATGATTTCTAGTCCCAACCTATCCAGCTCCGATAATAACTTATCCAATATTACCTTTTCCATTAATTTTCCACAACATGAAAGTAGACTTAAGGGTCATGATTCTGCATTTGTCCTACTCCCCTTTCCCTTAAAGACAGGTTTAATAAGCGCATGTCTCCAATCTTGAGGAATCCTCTCTTAGTGAAAGAGGTGGCTTTAGCTAGATAATTTCTGTAGTACCCGGGAACAACAGACATCAGGATTTGGTGGCACTTTTTCATAGATTTTGCCCTGCTCCTGCAAAGCCTTGAGCAGAATAACAGCTTGTGGATCAAAAGGAAAATTATTATCCAAGGGAAGGTCTAAAATCTTAGATTTTAAATCTTCAGGGATAGGGTGGCTCCTTAATGAGGCATACATTCTAATCACTAATGCAGTGGCAGCCACACTGGAAGAAGCATTCACGGCATCATAGCTACATTTAATACTGTGCTTAGCTATTTGAGAAGCCTTGGCTACTAAAGACCACATGACCTATCTGGAATCTGTGGCTCCGTGACAATCTTGTTTAAGGATTGTAAGACAGAGTAAGAATTTGATCATTTCAGTGTGATAATTTATGGTCCTAAAGGTTAATGTGGAGGAAGCATAAACTTTCTTGTCCCACCTGTCTTGCTCAACTATCTTTGTCATTAGGAAGAGCACCAGTGCCAAAGGGTAGCTTTGAAGGTTTGTCCAAAGCTAGAGAGACTGTGGCTGGCTCTGCCACACAGTTTTTGTATAAGTACTCAAGTTCATCAAGAAGCTTTGTAGACCCTATCTGGTCTTTTTGGCACAAGAGGCTGAGAATCACCAGCCAAGAATTAGCCTGAAAGGCATCCAGGTAAGACTCTAACACAGGTGGGACTGGAAGGGGAGCAGGAGTACTCATTTCCAATAAATTGCAATATCTTTTTTGCACTTCACATATTTGTCTAGGCTGCCATTCAAAATGTTTCATCATGCTCTCTAAGGATTCTCCAAATAAGGCCTCTTCCAAACGGGGGGGACTGGAGAAAGAAAGGCTCCTTCGTCTGTAGAAATCTGATCTGTAGAATGTAACTGGGATGAGTAGTCTAGGGAGAGGCCCGGAATCCCATCCAGATCCTCATCAAAAGTAGAGGAATCCAATGCTTGGTTAGGAAGAGTGGTTTGAGAAGTCACAAATGAAAGGGGCTTCAGGACATGATTGCCTTGAAAAGCCTTTGAGAGAAATCAAATTATAAGTTATGTACTCACCATAATGTGGCATCTGTGTTGTCCATTTCATTATTCCTCACAAATGGGCTCGAACCCGATACTTGGATCCAGCTCTCAAGCTACTCCCACTACACATAATGCCCTTTTCCATCCCCACTACCTCAGATCGAGTTTGTTGCTTAATCTCTCAATTCTCTAAGAAGACAGAAACAGACAGAGAAAAGACAGGGCTCAAATCTGGAACAGTATGGTTCCAAACACACTCTAATAGATGCTTCAAGGAGCAATAGTGATGGGGGAATGGGTGGAAGGAAGGTGAGAAAATGAACATGGACAACACAGATGCCAAGTTATGGTGAGTATCTAACTTGCAAATCTGATGTTGTCCTTTTCATTCTTCCTCATAAATGGGACAGAATCTCCAGCTATGAAACCCTCGAGAGGCCCTCATGGACGGACACGCCAGAGCACTGTCGAACCAAAAAAAGCTCTGCTTCTGGATATGATGTCCAGCTTGTAATGCATAACAAAAGTATGCGTCTTACACTAAGTAGCTGCAGCACAAATATCATCTATGCATGTCCTTGACCAAAAGGCTGATGAAGCAGCCATGAACCGGGCTGAAAGAGCTCAAGGAGGTTTTGGCAAATTTAGTCCTTTTTGAGAATAAACCAATGAAATGCAGTCAGTAATTCATTTGGCTAGAGTAACTTTTATAAACCCCCTGACCTAGGTGATTAGGGGAAAAGGATATGAAAAGCTGATCTGACTTTCTGAATTGTTTTGTTCTCTGAAAATAAAAACATAGTTGTCTGTGTATATTGAGGAGATGAAGCATGTATTCTCCTTTATTGGAAAACTCTGGGAAAAAATAGTGGTAACTGAACAGACTGATTAGTGTTGTTTCCAGATGCCACTTTTGGAAGAAAGGAAGAGTTAGTCCATACAGAAACACTGTCTTTGTGAAAAATGGTCAATATTCTGGCTAGATGTCCAAACAGAAAATCCTTTTCAATTATTTCTGTAGACTTTTTTGGTAGAAGCTTTTTGGGAGGCCAAAATAGTATCACAAACTGCAGAAGAAAGCCTGGAGTGTCTAACTATTGCTGGAAGTGGAGAAACCATGTGTTTAGTTTGAGGGCATGCAGATTGGGATGATGAATTCCTGATGGATGGGATAGGAGATCCTGAGTATGCTACAGTACCCACAGAGGATATCATAAGTGAGACCGTAGAAAGGGGAACCATACTTGCCAGGGCCAAAAGGGGAAATGAGGATGACTGGGCTCTTCAGCCTGTTTGCTTTCTGTAAGAATTTTGGACTCAGGGGAAGAGGAGGGTAGGCATAAAGGAGATCCAGGGGCCAATCATGAATCAGGGTGACTCCCGCTGAGGGGAGATCAAAGCAAAGTACTTGCTGCACTTTTTGTTGAGGAGGAGGTGGCAAAAAGGTCAGAGCATCGGCCCCCAATGCCTGAAAATCATATTCGCTACTGAGACCACTCAAGGTATTAGAATGGATCTGCTTCTACTTAGCTTGTCTGTCCCCAGGATGTGTGTCGCAATAAGAAAGCGGTCTGATGGGATCACCCATTCCCAAACCCTCATGGCCTCTCTGCACAGGGTGTAAGATTGGGTCCCTCCTTGCTTGGTGATATGCCAGACTACACTGGTTGTTTTAAATGTGAAATAGAATATGTTATTGGTGGTTTAATTAATTGTTTAATATAAATTGGTATCAAGTTATGCACTGGTCATCTGATGAAGTCTATGGAATAAGACGAAAATGCATATTGTGACTGTGAAGGCGTTTATGCTTTATTTATTTTTTGTTCGTCCATTTTATGGTGTTCGTTTGCTCAATAAATTAACTAACTAAATTGGAGTTCTCCGCTTCCGGTTTTGTGCACCTACTTTTGGATTACTGTTTTTTTTGTGCTATTCCACTAATTTATATGCCAGACTACTGACATGTTGTCGGTCTAAAATGCAATAGACACCAGTGGGAGAGCATCTTGAAAGGCCTGCAACATTAGAAGGACCACTCATCTCTAGAACACGGATATGCAAATTGGTCTCTAGAGGGGACCACATGCCTTGGACCATCCTTCCCAAGAAATGCCCCCACCCCCACCTCAGTTGGGAAGCGTCCGTGGTCACTGTGGCAATTGGGGGCAGAAGAATGAAGGGTCTGACCAGAGCAAGATCGGATTGAATCCACCAACAAATGTGTCACTTGCAAATTGGAGTGAGGTTTATAGGAAAGGATAGGGGTTGACAAAGAATGGACCACTCAACAGCCAAGGACCAGTGGAGAATTTGCATGAAAAAGTGTGGTAATGGAACCAGGAGTATGACAGCTGCCATAGACCCAAGAGCTCACAGCACTAATCTTGCTGTAAGAGAAGGTTAAGAAAGTACAGTTTGAACCTGGCGTATCAAGGACATAATGTGGTGGCGAGGTAAGGACGCTATCTTGAGTTGTAGCATTCAAAAGAGTCTCTATGAACTCCAGGCTCTGTACTGGGACTAATTTTGATTTGGTAAGATTTATTGAGATACCAAAGATGTTGCAGGACTGCAGCAAATAGTTTATGGCTTGTAGAAGTTGATGCTTGGATGGGGCGGTGAGAAGACAATCGTCTAGATATGGAAACACCTGGAATCCGCTGAGCCTCATGTGAGCTGCTACTACTACTGCCATGCATGTGGTAAACACCTTAGGGACTGTGGTGAGTTCACAGGGCAGAGCTCTGAACTGGTAATGATTGGCTCCCAGCCAAAAACATAGGTATCTCCTGGACTGTCTGTCGATTTTTATGTGATAGTACACATCTTGGAGATCTATGGAGCACATCCAATTGTCCTTGTGAAGAAACAACAGGATGGACTGGATGATAACCATTTGGAACTTCACCTTCTTTACATACTGGTTCAACTTGTTTAGATCCAAAGTGGGTCTGAGGTCCCCTGTTTTCTTTGTCACTAAAAAGAAGCGTAAGTTCCAAATCCTATCTGGTCAGGTGGGACCTTCTGGATGACTCGTTTCTCTAGCAGCTTTTGTATTTCTTGCACTGCATACTTCCTCTGACTGGGTGGAATGCCGGGAAGTTTCTTCCTTGGATGAAGAAGGGAAAATGGTATGTAGCAACCTCCAGATATTATTCTTAGCACCCAAGAGTCTTTTGATATCTGTCCAGGCATCAAGGTGCAAAGAGCATCAACCCCCGACTGCCTCCAGAGTTGAACAGAGTCAGGCAGCGCTTCAGGAGCACTGATAGGGCCTATCTGAAAAAGAGTCTCTAAAGCCCTGGTTCTGCAGGCCCCCGCTGCCTCTAGGGTGACATCTACTGATAAAGCTTCCTCCTCTGCCTCTGGAGGAAATCTCCCTATGTGAATCCTTGAAAGGTCCCTGAGACTTATGGAACTACACCTTCTTACCACCTCGCTGGTTTCTAGAGAAGGTCCATTGAGGGGTAGAAAACTTGATTCCCACGGCAGACGGTGTCTCTTATTCACTGCAGGTAAGCATGTCTTTGACTGATGGCTGGAATAAGGAAGTGCCATCAAATGGGGTATTAATATTAATAAAGGACATCTTGAAAGGCTCCGCAAAATCACACAGCTGCATCCAGGCATGCCTCCTTACGACTACCCCTCAACCAGCTGCTCATGAGGTATCTTCCACTATATGGGAGATTAACTTCATCAAAGCATTTGAAATGGACTGCAGAGTGGCCAACTGAGAGGAAGTCTTTTTGGAATCCTCCAGAGACATGGACTCAGAGGGTATTTGATAATTCATTCATCATTTCTCTCTGTAGCCTAGTAAAATGTGCCAATTAATTCAGAGACCTCAGCACGAAGGGAGCCGAGGAGAAAACTCACTTTCCAAATCTGTCCAATGCTCTGGACTCTCTGTTCTGCGAATGGACAGAACAGCTCTGCTCTGCCAGCTCTTTCTTGGTGACTGCCGCCACCACCATAATATCAACTAGGGCACCTTTGCTCTAGTGGGGTGTATCAGAAGGGCGGGGCCAAAATTTTCTTCGGGCATTTAGAGATGGGTTCAACAGTGTCCAGTTCCTTCCATGCTCAGCGGGAAACTAAATGAATCAGTGTATCCACCGAGGGGGCCACCCAACGCATAGATGGTCCAGAACCAAAAGCCTCTAGAAACACTAACTCTTCAGGATAAAGAGATTGGGAAGACCAACCACCTTTCTGTATGAAGATCTCAAGAATATCTCCAAAGGAGATGTTATTAAGACAGCGATCTGGGGGATCCCTCTCCCTCATCAAAATTAGTGTCTTCTGTGAGAGACTCCATCGGGAGTCAATGTGTTTCCGCTTACAAATCTTCTTCCAAGGGATCTCCTCTGTGGGATGTTTGGGAGAGGTGTTGGAAAAGAGGGGAAACTCCTCTAGGGGAACTGACTGAAGACCTCCTGGAATGGCTGTCCATGTGGAATAGGTCTGATGCGCTCAGAGCTTGGAACCAAAGAATGGAGAGGGGTAGGATCCGAGACAAGAGACAACAGTTCTATGTGGAGAGAAAAAGCCCTTTCTACCATCATGAAAGCAGGATGATCATGGGAAACCCTTTCCTCCCTCCTCAGAATAGATGCCTCCAAAGAAGGTAGGTTGAGGACACCCCTGGATCCCGGCCTCAAGGGGAGAATCAGATCTGAGTTGTCCAGGGCCAAAGCTCCAAGAGGGACAGACACATCTGACAAAATTGGAGCCAAGCCCAATCCCCTGGAACTGGTGCCAACATCTTGGCTCCAAGACCCACTCTGATCTGAAGGTATCAGAGCAGAACCAGTCAGGGAAACCACTGAAGTCGAGAAAGAAACTTTCCACAGACCTGACACCAAACCTCTCAGGGAGCTCGGATCCTGAGACTCCAAAACCACAGGTCGAATTGGAGAGGGAGACAGTATGGACTTTGTAGGTGCACTCACAGATCCAGGAGTGGATGGAGTAGGCACGACCCCATCTGGATCTGAGCCCTGAGAAATTTCCACATCATCCTGTCCACATCCGCCTCTGACAAACTCCTAGAAGACACTGTGGAAGAGAGCCTGGAATGTTTTTTTTTTTTGGTGTTTAGAAGAGATGAACTGACAAGGGAGATATAGCCTTTACTGCAAACTCCAGAATACGGCTATTGTGAGAAGAACTTGCTCTTGGATCTAATGAGGAAGTAGAAGAGAAGAGAGAGATCACAATCGGAGCAGACACTGTCAGATCAGAGTACTGTATATGATCCAAAAGAAGGCTTCGAGACTTAGGATCAGCAGAAGTCAGGTCCGAAATTTTCCATATCTTCTCCAACAGCTCCGAGGAAGCCCTAGAAGACTTCGGAAGAGACCTCTTCTTTGCTTCCAAAGAAAATGACTTAACAGACTTAGAGGGGGGTTGAGCTCCAGAAGAAGCTGGTAGGAGTCCTTTAAGAATTAGTTTATTTCACCTATTGGCTAAAGCTCAAGGGTTAAAGGTCGAGCATACCAAAAAGGCCATATTTAGATGGTCTGGTCCTAAGCAGTAAATGTACTTCTTGTGGGCATTTGAATTGGGGATCTTATGCCCACAAGAAGTGCATTTTATAAATCATGTCAGTTTCTCCAACATAGCACATAAGCAACCAAGTGAAGAGAACTCAGGGAAACAGAACAAATGCAAGAGCAAGACTTTTTTTTTTTTGAAAAATACAGAGAATAAGGAGAATACCCACAATGATATTAAAGGCTTACCTAAAAGGTAGAGAAGAAAATATACCAACAATGGTATAGAGGAAAGTACTACCAAAGCAGGAGAAAAGAGGCGGCAGAAGAAAAATACCAGTACCTAACTCCCAGTGAAAACTAAGAGGGAGTAAGGAAATTATGAAAAAGATATTTAAGTAGGAAAAGAAACTAAGATATATATATATATATATACATATATATATATATATATATATATATATTATACACACACACACACACACACACACACACACACACACACACACACAAAAGCACACATACATATTCTAACAATGAAAAAAATCAACCTTACTAGCTCAAGCGGAACCTGCATCTAACCATGATGGCAGCAAGCAAGACCTGAGGTAATGAGGATGGAACAAGGCATTATGGGTAGAGGGAGTAGCTAGAGAGCTGGATCCAAAGTCTAGTGATATATGGCACAGTCAGATCCGAGGATCGGATCTGAACCCATTTGTAAGGAAAAATGAAAGGACAATATCAGATACAATCTTAAGCACTGGATGCAGATGGTGACGTCGTATGTTTGCATTTTTTGTTTTTTTTTTTCCTCTGGAGTGACATCTGCCTGAATTAGCCTGGAGGCTCTGAACTTTGCGCATTTCATTGAGGGTTCTAGGAATCTCTTCCCTCACAAGGATCTGAGAGATTTCAAGAGGTTCCACTGAAACAGTGATCCGCAGTTTGTTGTAGGGTTCTGTCATCTGCAAAGCTACAGGAGCCATACCAAGCCTCTGACAAGGTTGCAGTAGTGGGCTCTTGAAAAGCTGACACCTCAGTTGGTACATCCATTTCCAAGACAGAGAAAGAATGGTCTCTCGGTCCCTTAAGTCTCTTCTTAGACAGGAGGCCTACATCTGGGCCTTCCAACACAGTGGATTGGGCCAAGCACTTAAGACATTGGGTCTCAAGAAACATATTAAGTGTGGACAGCCTAGATCGGAGGGTTTTCGGAATAAAGGACTGGCAGATGGAACAAAACAGACACTTAAGAGTGTAAGTCTTTGCATGGAATGTGTCTACTGCACTCACACACTTACCCCTCCTAGCTGACATCTAACAATAATTAGCAAAAAAAAAAAAAACAGACTAAGAAATAGAAGGTCTCGAATAGGCCACTTTTCTTATCCAACAAGTGAAGCTATGATACCTAGCGACCAAACAATTACAGTCTCTCAGGTTAAGCTTTGGTACTTTTGAGTTTCAGAGAATCACATGTGTGTATAAATTTACGTTGTACACAAGTACCCCATTTTCACATACCTCTCATTGCAGAACTAGGAGTGAACAAAGGCATACAAATATAAGCTGACTCAAACTTTTCTTTCAAATTATAATGCCTCTCATACACAAAACGTGGTGCCTCACCCAATATCTTTCCAATAGTGTCATCATTAGTAGTTAATCATAACTTGTTTTATCAAAGTAATATGTGGGACATACTTAATGACCATAGTATGATCAAAGGTGTTTGTATTGAATTCCTTCCTTTATATACATAGCTGATACTCAAACTCAAAAGTACTGATTATGAGTTTCAACTGCCTTATACATGCAACTGCTATTTTGTGATTACTGTCTTTTTTTTTCCAGTGGGCAAAACTGAACAGCCCTTACAAAAGCGTATCTGTGAACATTACTATAATCTAAATAATTTTAATGATAACAATGCTTTACTTAGACATAAATTAGTTTGTTTAAATAAGATGTTTCTGATTTTTGCGCTTGAACGAGTTTCTCGACATTCAAGGTGATGCTTGGGAGCAAAGACTTGAATATAGAGAGTTGCTATGGAAACTGCTTCTAGAAGCTAATTCACTTCCTGGTTTAAATGGTGCACTGTCCTTTAGCAGCGTATTAAAGTTAAGAACTTCCAAGTCATGGGGGGGTTTGTTTTATTACTATCATATGTCATGAAATAACTGATTTATAATTCACATTTTGTATATTTTTGCATATATTCTTAATATTTTTAATTTTTATTATGGTTTTATCTAATTATACTAATTAGGTTTATTTTGATTAACTGCAGGTTAGGATTTGCCAAGTTTTATCATGTGCTTTTGAATACTGATATTTTATGTTATTTTATCCTT
Organism: Protopterus annectens; assembly: GCF_019279795.1. Lineage (NCBI taxonomy): Eukaryota > Metazoa > Chordata > Ceratodontiformes > Protopteridae > Protopterus > Protopterus annectens. Next base: position 1,802,243,817 of record NC_056728.1, read on the forward strand.
GTACGTTCTGATGAAGTCCCGTAGCAAGGGATGAAAGCACTTAACATATTTTACAAAAAATAGTTTTGGATTCTTTGCGACTATTTGAGCTTTGGTTTATTTTCTGCCACACATCTGGGCTACCCTGTGGTTTGTTGGTTATACAGAGAAACAAAACAGGTCAAGAACCAGAAGCTCTTTTTCATTCAGTTCTGGACAGATTTATCAAGCAATCTATACAATGGTCCCAGTATTGTACTTAAGGAATTACTGTAACTTTTTTTAAACAAGTAGGAGAAGGGAGGCATATTAATTGCTTTTACCTTGCCATCTGAAGGGCAAACTTCATTTTCAGCTATCACAAACTCCTTTTCTTCTATCACTTGCCCTTGATAGTTCAATTTGTGACTTGTCAGACTTGCATTTTAATTATTTTACTCGTTTACACTCCTGCAATCTTTGCAGCACTTCCTGTAAGCAGCTGACATTCTCATTTTTTAAACATCTTTACTAAATTGTCCCATACGATATAGGCAAACATACTTTAACAGAAAACAAAACAAACCCATTTTAACCTTTGCCTTTTAGATACAATATCCATCAAATATATTTTATTTGCTCCTATCATCAGTCCAACAATACAAAAATTGCCGAATTCCAGCCTTCATTTAAACCAGCGGTCTCCGACCTTTCTTGCACCAAGGACTGGTTTCATGTAAGACAATTTTCCATAGACCGGCCATCTTACGTGCATAATAAAACATGATAAAGTGCATATTTATTTATTTATTTGACATTTGTTTACCAGGGAGGTCCAACTGGACTACAAGTATGATTTCAGCTGAGACCCAGGGAGAAAAGAATATGCCAACCCAGCATTGAGCACTTCATACAAATATGAAAGAACCAAAGGAACATCCACAGTAAGTGGGTCCAGCTTACGAAAAAGACACCAAACAGAAAATCTCTTCCATTTAGACAAGTAGGATCTCCTAGTAGTGGGTTTCCTGGACTCTTGCACAACCCAAAGAATGTCTTCAGAAAAAAGGTCCCTATAGGGAACAAAATTCCATCACCCACCGTGTAAGCTGAGGAGTGGACAGGTGGGGATGGATGAGAGATCCCTTGTCTTGTGTGAGAAGATCCCCCCTGTGCGATAACTTGTGGTGAGTGCCTTTGGCTAAGTGTAGAAGAAGAGGAAACCAATGCTGTCTGAACCAAAGGGGAGCCACCAGCAAGATTTTGGGAGCATCCTGTTTTATCTGGCAAAGGACTTTTGGAATGAGAGGAATGAGATGGAAAGCATAAAGAAACTTCCACTTCCATGAAAAAGATAGTGTATCCACCTTTCAGGCCAGAGGACATAGAGCCCCGACATAAAATTGATGAAGCTACCTGTTCTGAGGGGAGGCAAAGAGATCTACTTGAGGAATACCCCACTGGTGGATAATGCCCAGAAACATGTCCCTGTGAAGCATCCACTCCTGAGATTGTGTTATGGACCTGCTCAGGCAGTCTGCCACAGAATTCTGACTTGAAGGAATGTACACTGCCTGAAGTTTGACTTGGTACTGAATCACTAACTCCCAAACCTGGAGTGCCAATGTGAAAAGCAGATAGGACCCCCCCCCCTTGCTTGTTGGGGTACCACATCACTGTGGTGTTGTCTGTAAAGATCTTTAGGGGGCCCTGGAGAAAATAGAGGATGAAAAGTAGTGAGAGCTAAGAAAAGAGCTCTAATCTCCTTGATACTGATGTGCTGTCGCTGCTGAGGAGACCAAAGGCCTTGCATCTTTAGGTTTTGAAGGAAGCTTCCCAACCACCATCTGAGGTATATGTGAACAGCTGCTAAGAGGGAAGTGAGACTTGAAACGGAAGGCCAAGATTCAAAGTCAGTTGAAGATTCCACCACTGAAATTCCAACTTGAGACTTGGAAGAGGAGGAACTGGAAAGTAGAGGATGACCTCGCTGAGGCCAAACTGACTTTAGATACCACTAAAGTTTTCTCATGAACAGTTTGGCAAAGAGAAGCATAGGGATGGTGGATGCCATGAATCCCAGAGGCCTTAGAAATTCCCTGGCTGAAATCAAGGCCAGAGGAAGAAAGGGCAGAAAAAAGGAAATCAGAGTCAAAGCCTTGGGAGGAGGTAGGGATGCTAGTATGGGAATCGTCTAGATCCTGCATCCCAGAAAAAATGTGATCCCATGACGGGGACAGGAAGGACTTTTGAAAATTTACAGTGAACCCCATGCTTTGCAACACAGTGATGACCCACTGAAGGTGCTGTAAAAGAATCTCTGGAGAGGAGGCTTGAATAAGCAGATTGTCTAAATAAGGGAAGACCTGAATGCCTTTGAATGTAAGGGAAGACCTGAATGCCTTTGAGTCTGCAAAAAGCAATCACAGGAGAGAGACATTTGTTGAATGCTCTTTGGGCAGCAGAGAAGCCAAAGGGCAAAGCATAGAACTGGCAATGCTAAGAAGCAACAGAAAAACATAAAAACTTCCTGAAAAGGGGATGAATAGGGATATAGAGGTAAACATCCTTGAGATCCAGAGAAACCATAAAAGCCTGAGGAAGCAGACGAGGAAACAAAGTCTGAAGGGGTAACATTTGAAAGGAAGGAACCTTCAGAAATGTATTCAGGTGAGAAAGATCCAGAATAGGTCTCCAAGTGCCCTCCTTCCTGGGGACAAAAAACATTCTGGAATAAAACCCTTTCCTCCATTGAGCAGCTGGAACCTCTTGAATAGTTCTGTGTACCAAAAGACCCTAACGCACCTCTGAAAGAGAGCTCAACTGGTCTTGAGGTGGATGAAGAATGCCCGTGAAGTGGGGATGAGATTTCCGAACCATGAAATACCCCTGGCAAATGATGGAAAGAAGCCAGGAATCATGGGTTATGCTTAACCAGACACAAAGAGAGACAGAAAGATGAACTGAGAGACGAATGGGGCTGGGAAGAATCTGATAGTCAGAAAGCACCTAGTTTATCAGGAAAGGAAGGCTTCTAAGCAGGAGGGGTCTGGGGGAACCCTCCTACCACCCTTCTTGCTTTAGGAGGAGGGCGAGACTGCTTTTAACAAAGGGCAGTTTATTAGGATACTTTCTCTGGAACTTTGGCATAGAAGAAACAAAAATATGTTTCAAGTCCTGTTAACTCCTTGCCTTTCTCCTGCAGAGACTTGAACAAATCAGTAAAGCAGTATCAAACAAACATTTGTTGTCCAGAGGAGCATCCATCAACTTACCTTTAATATCATCAAGCAGAGACTGAAATCATTGCCAGGAATATCTCCTCAACACAGAGTCAAAAGCAGCAGCTGCATCATAACTACATTTAATGAAATGGCGAGATACCTGGGAAGAAGCTCCTAACAGAGACAAGTCAGATGTCTTTCCCTCACTCAGGAAGGTTATAAAAAACCTGGCAAGCCTGAGGAAGGACAGCCAAAACATATCTGGTCATACAAGCCTGATTAACAGCCTGAAAGACTAGGGTGGCTGAAATATAAACTTTTTTACCCAGCCTTTCCATGGTCCTGCTGTCTTTACCTGAAGGAAGAAGCTTGGCTTGTCGGATGCTACAGACACCACCAAAGGGTCAGCAGATGGACATTTATAAAGAAATTTGCAGTCATCAGGCACTTTATAAAACCAATCTGTTTTTTTTAGGAGCAGGGGGCTGAGAGTCTAGGGCCTGAGATGCAGATGAAAAGGCAGCCAAAACAGGAGGAACACCAGAAGGTCTAGCAAATTCCATTTGAAGGAGTTCATAATATCTCCTCTGTACTTCAGAAACTTGGGAACAATCCCACTTAAAGAATTCCATCATCCTGGCAATGATATCCCCAAAGGAAATCTCCTCAAATGGAGATTCAGGACTAGCAGACTCCTCTTCTTCAGAACCATAATCCAAAGGGGAAGGAATATGGATAGAATAGGCCATAGATTCCTCATCAGACTCCTCTTCCTCTTCACAAGAATCCTGATCCCTACACCTTTTTTTTTGGGGGGGGGAGACCAAGGAGAAGCTGGGACAGAGACCCCCTGTGGAGGCTTTAAGCCATAAGAACATTGAACAAATCCTGTGTAAAATTCTGCCATTCATTTTGAGGTCCTTGGGAGCAGAAGAAATATGTTTAGTTTCTGCTTCTTTTTTAAAGTGACTTCTGCCTTATGAAAAGAAGCTGGCTCAGACACTGGCCTACATTCAATAATCGTAGCTGAGACTTTCTCCCTAACCAGTATCTGAGGTACTCCTAGGCTCTTCAGTGATAATCAGCTGCGGTTCCCCCTGAGCATCCAAAAAGTACAGTTGTGTACACTTATCATAAATGTAGATGTTAGAGTGTATTCACTGTTGCAGTCATCACATTTGGGTTATCTGCTTGCAGTAGCCCTCAGTCGGCATGATTATCAAAGTTTTGGGTCCTGCGTCGGTTGCTGTCTCATCTTCCAGGACGTCAGGTAGTCAGGGGTATAAAGCGTGCAGCTGAAGCCATTACATCAGTTTTTGTTGCCCCAGATGTCAGGTGCCCCCATAATGGGAAGCAATTATATACAAGGTTACACCTCCAACAAAAAAGCAAATGCACCAAAAAGCTTTAAGCATAGTAAACAAGAACAGAGGTATAGTCAATAGAAGTCAGGGGGCTGGAGGGAGGGTAACCAGGACTGCAACAGTGAATACACTCGAATATCTACATTTATGGTAAGTGTACACAACTGTACTATGTTCTTCGTGTTTCACTGTTGCAGTTATCACATTCAGGTATATTCCCAAAGCTAAGGATGGGAGGAGGTAATTAGCATTAGGACTAGCTATAAGGCCCTGCAAAACTGCAGTGGCAAAGCCAGCTCTGGATTTAGAAAAAAATGGCAAATGGTAATGCTTGGTGAATGTATGTACAGAACTCCAGGTAGCAGCTTCTAGGATACCCCGGGTAGGGACACCTCTGAGAAAGGCTGTAGAGGTAGATGCAGCCCTGGTAGAATGTGGTCTAATGCCCTGTGGGGTAGGTTTTCCATGGTGCTTATAGCAGAAATTAATGCAATGGCCTATCCACTTAGAAATGGTTTGCTTTGAAATGGCCTTCCCCTTTGCCCCTGCAGCAAATGCAGCCAGCAGCTGTTCAGATTTCCTGAGAGTCTCAGTCCTGTCAAGCAGAGACTGAAATCATTGCCAGGAATATCTCCTCAAAACAGAGTCAAAAGCAGCAGCTGCATCATAACTACATTTAATGGAATGGCGAGATACCTGGGAAGAAGCTCCTAACAGAGACAAGTCAGATGTCTTTCCCTCAGTAAAATCTAAGTTGTCTGTGCACGTCCAAGGAGTGCAGTATTCGTTCCCCTTTGTTCTGTGGATTAGAAAAGAAGGTTGGCAAATGAATGGACTGATTAAAGGCCACACTGGATACTACCTTGGGCATGAAGGAGAGATTGGTCCTGAGGGACACCCTGTTAGCATGAAAGATGATGAAAGGCTCCAATGCCATGAGGGCCTGTAATTCAGACACCCTTCTTGCTGAAGTGATGGCTAAAAGGAAGGCTGTTTTCCAAGAAAGGAATTTAAACTCTGTGTTTGTAGCTGGCTCAAAGGGAGGAAGAGTGAGCTTTTCCAATACAGAGCTAAGGTCCCAGGCTGGAGTAGGGGTTCTCCTGGGTAGTCTTAAGTTTTTGGCCCCTCTGAGGAATTGCTTCAGCAGTGGACGAGAGAAGAGGGGTGGTTCTGTATTGTAATGAGCAGAAATGGCTGAGGCATGACTTTTGATGGAGGAAAAGGAAAGGCCCTTGTGAAGGATCTCAGTTAAGTACTGAAGAATATGGGGTAAATTGGGTGCTGCTGTGCCCATCCCCTGAGTTTGGCTCCAGGAAAAGAATCTTTTCCATTTTTCAGCATAAGATTTTCTAGTACTAGGCCTCCTTGCCTCCAAAATGACTTCCATCATTTTCTTACTGAGGGATGGTAACAGGGAGATCCGGTAATTAGCCAGGCTGCCAGGTTCAGGGTTTGAAGCTGTGGGTGCAGAATCTGGCCCTCCTGCTGGGACAGCAGGGCAGGGGTCTGAGGCAGGTGCCACAGTGCCAGCACTGACACACTGTGCAAGAGGGGGTACCAGTGTTGGCGTGGCCAGTCTGGTGCAATCAGTATTGTCCTTGGTTTGTCCTGTTTGATCTTTAGCAGTACCTTGGAGAGGAGAGGCAGGGGGGGGGCATAAACTGATAGGTTTTTCCAGGTGATGGACAGGGCATCCACTTCCAAGCTTGTTTGTGGGGAGTCCTTGTGCAGAATTTGTCCAATTGGTAGTTCTGGGGGGAGGCAAACAGGTCCATCTCTGGGCTCCCCCATTTGTTTCTCAACATGTTGAATATCTTTGGTTCCAGTTTCCACTCATGTGGGTCCATGAGATTTCTGCTTAGGTCATCTGCCAGTGTATTTAGCTTTCCTGGCAGGAATTGAGCCTGTAGGTGCACTTGGTAGCTCAAGGCTGTGTTCCACAGAGCCATGGCTAGTCTGCAGAGAGGGTATGAGTGGGTTCCCCCCTGCTTGTTTATGTACCACATAACAGTGGCGTTGTCCATCTCTACCAATAATTGTCCTGGAAGAATGTGGTCCTTGAAGGCTGTCAGAGCATTCTGTACAGCTAACATTTCTTTTTGATTGATATGCAGGTGCATTTGATTTGGGTTCCATTTGCCCTGAATGCACTGCCCTGCCAAGTGAGCCCACCCATGCATAGTCTGATGCATCTGATGTTAGGGTTTGGCCAGCAGGGGGTAGAGTGAATGCCAGTCCCTTGTTTTGGTGGCAGGCCTCTGCCCACCAAAGGAACTTAATCTGTAGACAAGGTATGACAGGAATCATTGATTCTAGATCCTGAGAATGTTGGCACCATAGGCTTTTTTAGATGTAGTTTCCTCATATGCAGTCTTGCATATGGAATTAGTAGAATGCAAGAGGCCATGAACCCCAGGGCTTGCAGTAATTTTCCTTGCAGATAGCTAGGTCTTTGTGGCCAGTTGTTTAAAGTAGACTGTCAAATGAACTTGTTTCTCTGGCGTGAGGTAGGCCATCTGGGAAGTTGTATTCAAGCTTGCTCCCAGGAATACAATTTGTTGGCAAGGTACAAGACGTGATTTCTTTTCATTTATGGTGCACACCAGGGACATTAGCAATTTATTTACAAATGCCAGATGATTTAATAGCATGTCCTACCTTTCTGCCTGAATTAGGCAATCATCCAGGTATGGGTATATATGAATATTTCTTTGCCTGCAAAATGCAATGACTGGAGCTAGGCACTTTGTGAATACCCTGGGTGCAATAGTAAGCCAAAGGGCAGTGCAGAAAACTGATAGTGCATGTAACCTGCTCTGAAGCGTAGGTATCTTCTGCAAGATTCCCTTACTGGGATGTGCAGGTAGGCTTCCTTTAAATCCAGTGTTGCCAACCAGGCATCTTTGCCTAGCATGGGAAGCAGATGATGAAGAGTTAGCATCTTGAATTTTGGGATTACCAAAAATGTGTTTAGGATAGACTGGTCCAGGATAGGACACCAGGAATTGTCTTTTCTGGGTACAAGGAAAAGTCTTGAGTAGAAACCTTGCCCCCATTCTTCTTCTGGGACAGGGTGAATAGGCCTAATGCTTAAAAGAGAGAGAACTTGCTTTTGAGCCTCTGCTCACTGATTTGGGGGTAGGTCTGGCAAACCGTTTGGGGTTGGTAAGGAGTGGACGTGTAATCTGTATCCTTGGGAAACTATATTTAACACCCATTTGTCCTGGGTAATGAGTTCCCAATTTTTTGCATGCAGGGCAATCTTTCCCCCTAAAGGAACAGTCAGTTGAGCAGGGCTTGGAAGGTTTAAAGTTAAGTCATTGAGACAGTTTAAAACAGGGGGGAATCTTACTATTCCCTGCTTTGGAAGTGTGAGTCTCCCATTGCTTAGGCCTGTGAGTACCTTGGGACTGAAGCATGGGTGCACTGCTGGTTCTGTGTTTGGACTGAGAAAGCCTGGAAGGGGCAGGAAAGGACCAATTCTTAGAGGGCCAAAACCTACTAAATCTGGGAGGCTGTACTTGCTGGAAATCTTTAACAGTTTGAACAGATTTAGCTTTTTCCTTCATCTTTTTAAGTATTTCTTCTACTCTGTTGCCTAACAGGTGGTCTTGGTTTATGGGAGCATCCAGTAATTTAGCTTTAACATGACCTGGCAAAGATTGATCCTTAAGCCAAGCATGCCTTCTAAGTACAGACCCAGTGACAGTAGCCCTGCAAGATGCCTCTAATGAATCAAAAAGTACAGTTTTGTACCTACCTACCATAAATGTAGATGTTAGAGTGTATACCCTGCTGCAGTCATCACACTTGGGTTATCCTGCCATCAGGCGGTCCCCGCAGTCGGCCCGAATTCTAAAGTCTTGGTCCGGCGTCAGTTGCTGTCGCTTCTTCCCTGACGTCAGTGCGCCAGGGGTATATCAGAGGCATCCGATGCCATTTTCTTCACACCACAGAGGTAGTATAGGATAGAGTGGTAGAGATAAGTTCAGCTAGTTCAGAGGGGATGGAAGGAGGGTAACCTGGACTGCAGCAGGGTATACACTCGAACATCTACATTTATGGTAGGTACAAAACTGTACTATGTTCATCGTGTTACCCTGCTGCAGTCATCACACTTGGGTAGAATCCCAAAGCTAAGGATGGGTGGTGGAGTCAAACAGGGTTAGAGGAGGCTAGAAGGCCCTACAAAACTGCAGTGGCGAAGCCACCTCTAGTCTTAGAGTAAAGTGGTAAGTGGTAATGTTTGGTGAAGGTGTGTACTGAACTCCAAGTTGCAGCTTCCAGAATATCCTTGGTTGGCACCCCCCTGAGGTAGGCTGTAGATGTAGCTGCTGCCCTGGTAGAGTGGGGCCTTATGCTAGCAGGAACTGGTTTTCCATGGTGGTTATAGCAAAAACGTATGCAATGTCCTATCCATTTGGAAATGGTCTGTTTTGAGATAGCCTTTCCTTGTGATGTACAGCATAGGATACAAAAAGCTGGTCAAATTTTCTGAAAACCTTAGTTTTATCCAAGTAGTAACGTAGCTGCCTGTGAATATCCAAGGAATGTAGGAGTCTTTCTCCTTTGTTCTGTGGATTTGGAAAGAAGGTGGGTAAATGGATGGTTTGATTTAGAGCCACACTGGATACCACCCTTAAGCAGAAAGGAGGGGTTAGTTTGTAGAGTAACTCTGTCTTGATGAAAAATGAGGAAAGGATCTACTGCCATTAGTGCCTGAAGTTTTGAAACTCTTCTCACTGAAGTAATTGCTAGCAGTATGGCAGTCTTCCATGATATAAACTTTAAGTCAGCTGAGAAAGCTGGCTCAAAAGGAGGTAGCGTAAGTTTTTCCAGAACAAAGTTGAGGTCCCAAGTAGGTGTTGGTGCTCTCCTGGGAGGCCTAATGTTTTTGGCTCCTCTGAGAAACTGCCTTAGGAGTGGATGTGAAAATAAGGGAGGATTCGTGTTGTAGTGAGCTGAAATAGCTGAGGCGTGGATTTTACTAGATGAAAAAGAAAGCCCTTTGTGTAACATCTCAGTTAAATATTGCAAAATCTGAGGTATGTCAGGCTGAAGGGTATTTTGGCCTTTAGCTTGGTTCCAGGCGCAAAACCTTTTCCATTTGTCTGAGTAGGCTTTCCTGGTGCTGGGCCTCCTGGCCTCCAGAATAACATCCATAACAGCTTGTGAGAGAGGAGCTGGCTGGTTGCTTAGGTGATTTGCCATGCAGCCAAGTTTAAGGTTTTGAGCTGGCTGTGTAGAATCTGACTGTCTTGCTGTGTGAGCAGATGGGTAATTTGTGGTAGAATCCATGGTGGGCCCTGGGCCATATTCCTTAATAGTGGGTACCAGTGCTGGCGTGGCCAGTCTGGGGCAATGAGTATCATTCAGGGTCTCTCCATCCTGACTTTCAGCAGCACCTTTGTGAGAAGGGGTAATAGAGGAAAGGCATATACTGTCAGCATTTTCCAACTGAATGAGAGTGCGTCCACTTTCCAAACTTGATGGTGAAAAGTCCTTGTGCAAAATTTTGTTAGTTGATAGTTTTGGGGGCCCGCAAATAGGTCTATGTCTGGGAGCCCCCATTTTTGAGTTATCATTGCAAATACTTGTGGATCCAGTTTCCACTCGTGGGGATCCATGATGTTTCTGCTTAGGTCGTCTGCCAATGTGTTCTTTTTTCCTGGCAGGAATTGAGCTTGTAATTGAACTTGGTAAACCAGTTCTGTGTTCCACAAGGTCATTGCTTGCCTGCATAGAGGGTAGGAGTGTGTACCCCCTTGCTTGTTTATGTACCACATTACTGTGGTGTTGTCTGTCCTTACTATAAGCTGTCCAGGATGTAAGAGGTCCTTGAAGGCTGTCAGAGCATTTTGTACAGCTAGCATTTCTTTTTGATTGATGTGCAGATTACTTTGATCTGCAGTCCATATGCCTTGAATGCACCGTCCTGCCATGTGTGCCCCCCAGGCATAGTCCGATGCATCTGTTGTCATAGTTTGCCTGGCTGGGGGTAAGGTGAAAGGCTGACCCTTGCTGAGGTGACATGCCTATGACCACCATAGAAACTCCTGTTGAAGGCAGGGAATGAGAGGTATCATTGTTTCCAAGCTGTGGCTGTGTTGAGTCCATACGCTTTTTAGGTACCATTGTAATTTCCTCATATGCAGTTTTGCAAATGGTATTAGTAGTATGCAAGATGCCATGAAGCCCAAGGCCTGTAGAATTTTACTTGCAGGGAGCTGGGTCTTTGTTGCCATTGCTCTGAAGTATTGAGTTAATTGTAGTTGTTTGTCTGGCATCAGATAAGCCATCTGGGCTGTAGTATTCAAGCTGGCACCCAGGAATGTCATATTTTGTGAGGGCACTAATTTTGATTTCTTTTCATTTACTGTGTACCCTAGGCAACTTAGAAGATGTTTCACAAAAGCCAGGTGTTGTAAGAGAATGTCCTTGCTTTCTGCTTGGATGAGGCAGTCGTCCAGGTATGGGTATATTTGAATTCCTCTTTGTCTGCAATATGCAATTACTGGTGCCAGGCATTTTGTGAAGACCCTGGGCGCAGTAGATAAGCCAAAGGGCAGTGCAGAGAATTGGTAATGGGTTGAACCTGCAATGAAACGGAGGTATCTTCTGCAGTTTTGTCTGATAGGGACATGCAGGTATGCCTCCTTGAGGTCCAACGTTACTAGCCAAGCTTTCTTGCCCAACATGGGAAGAAGCTGCTGTAGTTTAGCATCTTGAATTTGGGTACTTGCAAGAAGGTGTTTAAAATTGAAAGGTCCAGAATGGGTCTCCAAGCATTGTCCTTTCTGGGGACTAGAAAGAGCCTTGAGAAAAATCCTTGGCCTTGCTCCTGTGTAGGTACCAGATGAATGGCCCTCATGTCCATGAGAGCTGCAATTTGTTTTTGTGCCTCTGCCCATTGATTTTGTGGCAGGTTTGGCATTCCTTTTACCCTTGGCAAGGTATGGAAATGTAATCTGTATCCTTGTGAGATAATGGCTAGGACCCATTTGTCCTTTGTGACTTTGCGCCAGTTGTCTGCAAAAAGTGCTAATTTTCCTCCCAAGGGAGCTGCCAAGAGAGTTTTGCTTGGCAGTTTGAGGTACAAGTCACTGTGTTTGCCCTTCTAGTAGTTTGTGGCCTGTCTTCTCCTCCCTTCTGTGTTGCAGTGCCCCATTGGCGAGGTTTGTAAGGGATTTGTGCTTGTCCTCTGCCCCTTGGGCACCTGTATTTACCCCTCTGTGGTCTGTCAGAAGCTGGAAAGGACCAATTTCTGCTGAAGCGTGGGGACTGTACTTGTAAGAAATCTTTGACCGTCTGCATAGATTTTGCCTTATCCTCCATTTTCTTTAAAACCTCCTCTGCTTTAACCCCAAATAAGACATCCTGCTGTAAGGGTGCATCTAGTAACTTTGCTTTAACATGATCAGGCAGAGATTGTTCCTTTAACCAAGCATGCCTAAGTATAACAGACCCAGTAACAGCTGCTCTAGAGGAAGCTTCCAAGGCATCAAAACCACACTGTAAAGTATGTTTGCCCACCTGTTCAGCTGCATGCAACAGATCCTGCATTTCCTTGAATTTAGACTGTTGAGGGTGCGTGCCCATCTTTTGTTTTATTTGAGACATTAGGAATTGCTGGTATTTAAGCATGTGAAATTGACAATTTAGTGCTCTCATAGCTAGAGTAGCTGAGGTGTAAACCTTCTTCCCCACCTATCTAGTGCTCTGGAGCCCCTTTCAGAGGGTACAGGATTTTTAGCCATAGAAGCCATAACCTCCTTGGGACCCTGGGAGATTGTCTCTGGATCAGCAACAGGGCTTTTGTATAGAAATTTGTGTGACTCAGGCACTCTATAGTATCTACCTGGTTTGGCTGGAGCAGGAGGCAGAGAATCTGGCTTTAGACTAGATTCTAAGAAAACATCATCCACAATGTCTAAAACTGGGGGGATAGCAAGGGGTCTGTGCTGGGGGAGTAAAAGAAACTCTCGGAGCCTTTTCTTTGAGTCGGAGTAGTCCTGACCTTCCCAGTGGAAATGTTCCCTCATGGTATGTAAGGTTTCTCCAAAGGAATAATCTTCAGGGGGAGAAGCTGAGGGAATGGAGTCTTCAGCATCAGAATCTTCATAAGGGGGAAAGGAGTAATCCTGTTCCTCAGAGGAACATGAGGAAACAGACACTTGATCAGAGGAGGCATAATCCTCCTCTTGTCTAGGCCTTTTGTCGGGGGGGGGGGATTGGGAACACCTGATCAAAGAAATTAAATCTTCAGCCATTTTAAGCATTTGTTTCTTAGGCATAGGGCCTTGACCTGGAGACTGAAGAGTAGTCTTTTTAGGTTTTAGAGGAGTCTTAAGCTTAGCAGAAGATTTTATGGTGAGAGTAGTCGGTCTGAAGACACCTTCAGAAACCGAAGGTGTTTCTACAGCACCGGCTTCTCCTACTGTAATGTCGTCGGTAGGGCCTAAAGAAAATGGCTGCGTCGACCTAGAACTCTCTGCTGGAGAATCCGAAGCAGTCTGGGGATCCAATTCAGCAGTAGTCAGGGGATGCGTAGGCGCCTCACTGAAAACCGGAGAACCGGCGACCAGCCCAGCCGAGGGCTTGGAGTCTGGCTTGGATCTAGGCTGCCTTTCTTTATTGTTGCATTTTTTATGCACGCCGGTAGTCGGTTGCTCCGACGGCATAGTGTAATTAAATGTCCTACCGAAGTAGTGTCGTGTGAAATCAAAGCGTCGCTTAATAGTACGCTTACTGAACCTAGCACAAAACCGACAACCAGTGACATTGTGGTCTGGGCCTAGGCAAGGTATACAAAAAGAATGAAAGTCCTTATAGGTATTTGCTTCCCACAAGAAATGCAATTGTTAACTTTTTCTGACATCGGACTGAGGCAAGACAAGGTTCCCCAACGGGGTACTTAGCTTTGAAGACTTCGGACTGAAACTCTATTCGAAAATCTCAGGTGTCAGCCGACCGGCACTTGCGAACTGCTTCTGCTTCGGGCACCGCACGGCAAGAAAGACTGAAGAAAATGTCGTCGGATGCCTCTGATATACCCTTGGTGCACTGACGTCAGGGAAGAAGCGACAGCAACCAACGCCGGAACAAGACTTTGGAATTCCGTCCGACTGCGGGACCGCCTGACGGCAGGATAACCCAAGTGTGATGACTGCAGCAGGGTAACACGATGAACATCCACACTGCAAAGTATGTTTTCCAACGTGCTCAGCAGAATGCATTAAATCCTGTAAATCTTTATTTTCAGCACAGTCAGGAATCAACATCATTTTCTGTTTAAGCAATCCAATAATATGCTGCTGATACTTTAACATATGAAACTGTCAGTTTAAGGCTGTAATGGCCAAGGTTGCAGAAGTGTATACCTTCTTACCCCATCTATCCAGCGCCCTGGAATCTCTATCAGAGGGGGTAGGATTTTTGGCAGTAGTAACCTTAATGCCCTTGGGTCCCTGTGAAATGGTCTCAGGATCCGCAGTAGGATTTTTAAAGAGGAACTTGTGAGAGTCAGGTACCCTGTATTACCCATCAGGTTTTCTGGGAGCGGGAGGTAAGAGTCAGAGGCCAAGCTAGATTCCAAGAAGGCATCATCTACAATGTCCAGTACAGGAGGGATAGTTAAAGGCCCGTGTTGAGGCAGGAGTAAGAATTCCCTAAACCTCTTTTTGGAGTCAGAGTAATTCTGGCTTTCCCAGCAAAAATGCTCCCTAAGAGTATGCAAGGTTTCATCAAAAGAGAAATCCTCTGGAAGGGAAGCAGAGGGAATGGAGTTCTCTGCATCAGAATCCTCACAGGTAGATAAGGGCAAATCCTGGTCAGACAAAACAGAAATTTCAGAATCCTGATCAGAAGAATCAGGAGAATCAGTCCTAGGTCTCTTAGAGGGGAAGGATGGCTTACCCTGATTAGAGTAATAAGGTCTTCAGCCATTCTTATCATTTGTTTTTAGGCATAGGGACATGACCATGCAGTCTGGGCATCAGATTTCTAAGCATGGATCAAGCTGTAGGCCTTAAAGAAGAAGATGGCGTTGGTTTAATATGCAAGTCAGTAGGCCTGAATACACCCTCAGACGCCGGTGCCTGCACAGCGGCTCTGGACCCATCCAAGGTAGAGACATCCGCAGGTTCCACAGTCGAAGAAGCATCTCGCAGCATATCAGCCTCCGAATGGGTCTCAGCAGAGGCCTGTGAATCTGAAGTAGTGGGTATCAGGGGCTGTGAAAGTGCCTCACTGAGTACCGGCAAACTGGGGACTAGCTTAGGAGAAGCCTAATCAGCAGCTTTGGAACTAAGCGGTTTGTCTCTGTCTTTATCTTTGCGTTTTTTCAGAATGCCAGTAGTCGGGTGGCTTACCAAAGCCATTTCTGGATAATTGAACAGAGTACCAAAATATTTAGATGTGTAAATGAACGGACGACGAATAGTGTGAGGTTTGAATAAGGCACAAAACCAACAGCAAGGTACGTCGTGGTCTGGGCCTAAGCAAGGAATGCAGTACGAATGGAAATCTTTATGTGGTATTTGCTTTCCACAAGAAATACAATTTTTAACTTTTACTGACATCGGTTTAGAGCAAGAAAAAGGCTCTCCAACGGGTTACTTAGCTTAGTTGAAGACTTCTGATCTGAAACTCAAAAAGGAAAATTTCAGGAGTCGGCCGACCGGCACTTACGAACTGCTTCTGCTTCGGGAACCGCACGGCATGAAAGACTGGTGTAATGGCGTCGGCTGCTTGCTTTATACCCCTGACTACCTGACGTCATGGAAGATGAGACAGCAACCGACACAGGACCCAAGACTTTGATAATCAAGCCAACTGATGGCTACTGCAAGCAGATAACCCAAATGTGATGACTGCAACAGTGAAACACAAAGAACATTGGACGTCTGCAAGGCCTCTGAGAACATGCAAGAAGCCGGAACCATGTCATCCTCTGAACTGGTCATGGCAGAGGAATCCAGCCCAGAAACCAGACGATCCTCTGGGCTTTCACCAGCCTCAAGAGAGATGTCTGGTAGAGGAGGCACAGCTGAAGAATCTGACCTGAATTTTTTGGCCTTCTTCTTCGAAGATGACTGACCCTCCGGCCGGGAAGTACCCCCCATAGCATCTTTAGCTAAAAGCTTTAGATGCTGCTTTCAAGATAAATGTCGAGAGAGGAAAGATGACTACGTAAGGTCTTTGGAACAAAAGTCTGACAAACCGTACAGGAAGTATGGTCGTGAGAAGCTCCTAAACAAAATGAGCACTGTGCATAACAGTTTTTATGGGAAATCTGTCTCCCACACTAGCATTTACCCTTTCTGGATGACATGAAACCCCACAGTAACACAAATGCTAAAAGCGGAAAAGAATAATTCAAAAAACTCCAGTGGGGCACTTGTCTGAATAGCTAGATAACCAGCAGCAACTTGGGTGATCAGACCAACTACCAAAGATGGTGTTTGGACTGGCAGCAAAGAAGTTCAGAGCATGCTACATCCAGATGTCACCTTTATGCCCTACACCTTCTATGGGGAGCATACGTGCGTCATATGGAGTATCATTAGTAACCTAGAGGCTTTGGTATATTGGCTGGACGTCGGGCCGCCCTTGGCATAAGATCCCTCATGTTATGAATACTGCAACAGTGAAATGGAAAGGCATCTTCAGAGGTAGAGAGAGAGAGTTGGTGAAGTATGCAACCATTGTGAGAGAAGGCTCCAAAGATAGGGGCTTGATGGCTAAAATCCTGGGCATCAGAGGTCTTCAACTGAGCCCTAGGAATCTCTGAAAGTCCCAAAATGGAGGAAGGAATGGATCTAACTAGGCAGTATGGAACTAACAGCTCTTTAAGGTACAGGGACACAGATTACTTGGGGCTAAATAAACCAAAAGAATACTTCGTAGATAACATGTAATACTACTGGCAGCCAATGACGATTTTGTGACATGGGAAAAAATATGATGACAATAAGAAATCCAAATAAGTAGGTGCACTGCAGAATTCGGAACCTGCTACAAGAGATCAAGCTCACTATCTGGTAGTCCCAGCCCCAGGCAACTGCAGTAATCAGACAAAAAAACACCAAAGTCTAAACAACTACCAAAATGTCATTTAAAGGGAAATGGCGGATGTGAGCAATACTGCAAATATGGAAAGAGGAAGTCTAATCCAGAGTCAAAATAAAAATAGTAGTACGCATGCTGGAAATCCAGAGATAAAACAATTATAATCAAGTATGACAAAATCACACCACCAAATAGCCAGGGTCAACTCCCACTAACTGTGACACTGCCTGAAACTGAAGAATGCAACATCAATGACATGTTGATAGCAATTCTAGCAACAAAGTGACAAGCAGCAAGCTCATATCCAACACCTTCCATGAAGCAATGTGATCTAGTCTGCAAAAGCACCCCACAACATGGACAACTTTAAAATGGACTACTTTACCAGAAAGGCTCATCCAGACTCTGCTACACTTTGCTGTGAAGGAAAGGTTAGTTTGCTGTTATTTTTTGTATTTCTGTATTGCCTTTCTATATTTTGAATACTGTAGTTTGTTTTCTTTACCTTGTGTTTTGCTTGCATTCTGTTTTAACAGCATATTAAAACTTCAAAAGAGACCACAGCTCTCTCTGTTCTGAGTCAGGCAGAATTTTTCCCTCCCTCCCACCCATTTAAGTTGTCTTGTTAAATACCACTGTCTTTCTAGTTGCCCGCCTCTTATGTTAATCTGACCATATATCTCATTTCTCTCTACTTTCACTGGCTTATGTGAGTAATCACAAAACCATCACTTTTGAAATCCCACCCCTTCAATTATTTAAATTTATTGGCCATCCTACAGTATTTCATAGTACCAAAATACAAAAGTAACCACCCCTTTCAGTCCATCTTGCTGTTTTAAAAATAGTAACTCTCCACTAAACCTTAACTTTTTAAACAGGTAAAACTCAAGTTACCTACTTTGATATCTAAATTCTCTAGTGCACACTGCAGAGTGCATTCTTTTCAATCTTACCTTTAAGCATCCCTGTTACTAGCACTTTCTCTAATACCTGAAAAGATCATCTCTACTTGACTCCAAGTAGACTTTTCTCTATCTGTTAAACCTAGCACTTGCTCCTACAGTACTTATTACCTTGATACGGCACTCTTATAGATAGCACCCCAAAAAGGCAACCCCCCATTTCTCGGTCACCCACGTCCCCCGGAATCTCTTTTAAAGTTTTTTGTCTAGTCCTTCTAGCATGTCGAGGGATCAGTTGCTAGTGTCCTCTCCTGCTCAGCTGGTGAACCTGGGAATATTGAGGCAATGTTACAATTGCCTCATGTACACAGACAACCCTCTCCTCCTCCCACAAAACACAAATACATGCGAGAGATGCATCTATACGGCCAAACTGGAGGCTGAGCTCTCTCAACATAGGACTGGCAAGACCAGTCAGGAGGAGAAGGTTACCACACACACTATAGACCCAGTCTCACATAGTACCATCACAACCTCAAATCATACACATAAACACACAAAGACAAACTCAAGGCTCTGATCAAAAATCTACCAAAACAGCAGAGGCCACCAAAGCAGACACCCAAACAACCACCACCTCAGAACACAACACCTGCAACACATAGACCTCACAGTCAGAGTGTCAAACAGTCACAGCCCTTAAGGCCAAACACAATGCCAGACACACTAGTCATTGGTGACTCCATAGTCAGACACACTGACGTCCCGCTCACCAGACTGAGTAAGGAGAAGGTCACAGTAAGCTGCCTGTCGGGCGCTAGAATCCGCCACATAATGCAAGCACTCAGGTCTCTCAACAGCAGGTACAAATACGACTCAGTCATTGTCCACGCTGGTGTAAGCGACCTGAGACGTACCTCCTTGGACTACATGAAAAGAGACATTGAGGAGCTCTCTGATTATGTAGCCCAGGCAGGTATGACCCTGACCTTGAGCAGTATCCTACCTTCACCAAGAATGATGCCACAATACAGAGATAAGATGATCAGCTTTAACAATTGACTTAAACTCTGGTGTCATTCAAAGGGGATCCAATGTCTGTCTGCCTGGGATGACATGCTGGACAAGCCACGCTGCTTCGCAAGGGACGGCTTGCACCTGTCACCCTGGGATTCGGATATTGGCAAAGGCTCTTACCACCCCATAGTGCCTTTTTAGGCAAGGCTCAAATTCTAAACCTACCACCCTAGAACACAAAAAGGAAAAAACTAAGGGTAATGCTGCTCAATGCCAGAAGTCTAAATCTCAAAATGCACGCACTCGAGGCCCTTCTCAGTATGGAGAACATCGATGTCTGTGCAGTGACAGAAACCTGGTTCAAGGCTCCTGAGAGCACCCCAGCACTATCAGGTTTTACCTCTTATCATGCGTTCCAGCCCCAAAATCCGGACAATACCAAGAAAGGAGGGGGGGTGTCCATATTCATCAAGGACACCCACACCTCAAGACTGGTGGCAACGCACGATGCATCGGAGACCATCCAGGTGCAATTAACCATAGGCAAGACTGCTCTGCAAATTGTAGCATGTTACAGGCCACCCTCACAAACTCAGGAACCTCACATGGCCTTCCTGAAAACACTAGAGGGGATAAATGTATCACCAAACACCATCATACTAGGTGACTTCAATTACCCTAATATAGACTGGGAACACTACTCAAGCCCAAACACCCTAGCCCAAAAGAATTCATAAACTCAAATGCCATGGAACAACTAGTCACCATCCCCACAAGAGGAGAAAACATACTTGATCTCATCATCACGAACATGGGAGCACAATGTTCAACACCGGAAGTATACCCCTCACTGGTGAGATCAGATCACAAACTAATCTTGCTGGAGGTCCTCATCCCACCCCCACCTGAAATAAAAAAGACCACAGTAAAGAACTTCTCGAAAGCCGACTTCACACTTCTAAAGACTAGTGTGGTCTCCTTTAAGGCCCCCGAGCCGGCGGAAAACAGTACTCAAGCCGCTGAATCACTTACAAATGCCTTCTACCAGCACCTGCAGGACTGCATGGATAAGGCAATCCCAAGCAAAACAAAGACTCTTTGTACCAAAGGCAAGCGTCCAGTCTGGTGGACCCCAGCCATAAACAAACCCTACAACAAAAGGAGGAAGCTACTACAAGATAGAGCAAAATCCTTAAAAGGTAAGACACCCTTGATCACTATAAGTAAAAAACTAAGAGCTCTCATAAAATCATCCAAAGCAAATTTTGAGAGAAAAATAGCTAAAGACTCAAAAGACAATCATAAGGCCTTCTTTAGCTATGTTAGAAACCTGGGAGGAAACTCCCAGATATGCTCAGAACTAGTTCAAAATGATGTGAAGATTACTGATCCTACAGACATTGCCAACATACTGGCTGACAGGTTCAGTGCAAACTTCTCCCCCAAAGGAGAGATATCTATACCAGCGATTGCAGCCTCCCAAACATCTCCAACGCCCAAGTGAGAACTGCTCTCTCCAAAGCAAAAACACAGCATCCATGGGACCTGATGGTGTCCCCGGCTGTGTGCTCCACGAACTCAATGAGGAATTAAACCCACAGCTAGGACAGCTGTTTAATCATAGTCTTACCTCTGGATACGCACTCAGGAGTGGCGCACTGCAACTGTGGTCCCACTTCACAAAGGCGGTGCCTCCACCGACCCTGGAAATTACCGCCCATTAGCTTGACAAGCCTTATCTGCAAAGCCATGGAGAGGATCATAATGGACCTCATAAATAAAGACATAGGGAATTTGCAGACTTTGGATCCATCCCAGTTTGGCTTTGTCAAAGGCAGATCATGCCTTCTAAACTTGGTTGACTTTTTGAAACAGTCACCAAAGCCATTGATGAGGGAAAGGCAGTCCATACAGCCTACCTCGATCTGGCGAAGGCCTTCGATACAATACCCCACTCGGGTATCATTGAAAAACTCATCAGCTTAAATGTTAACCCATACATCACAAGATGGGTTGCAAACTGGCTGAGTGACAGAACCCACAGGGTCAGAGTTGCTGGCGCCATGTCAGACTCAAAGCCTGTCACAAGTGGTGTACCACAGGGCTCAGTCCTGGGCCCACTCTTGTTTGGCATCTACTTTTCCAAGTACAAGCAAACACAGGAGGGTTATGGCTGACAAAGTTTGCAGATGACTGCAAACTGGGCGCCATAGTAGAAAACACATCTGACACAGATATCCTTCAGAAGGGTCTCACAGAAACGGATAACTGGTGCCAGAGCCATGGCCTAAAGTTAAATGCCAAAAATGCATAGTCATACCCTTCGGGAAAAACAAGGTTACCCCTAGCTACCAAATAGGTGGCAATCCACTGAGCACAGAAGAAGTTATCAGGGACCTGGGGACCCAGGTTGATAGTAGTCTGTCATTCGACACCCATGTAGCTAAAGTAGTTAGGAAGACCTTCTACATTGCCCACCTTATCATGAAGGGATTCTCATCTAGATCAAGGGAGGTCATAGTCTCCCTATACTCATCACTCATCAGACCAATGATTGAGTACAATGCCCCATTCAGAATGTATCTGACCCGACACTTGCAGCAGCTGGAGAGGCCACAAAGTTCCTCACCAAAAGGATAAAGGGTCTCAAACATCTGTCCTATGCTGCCCGACTGAAAGAACTCCATCTCTATTCAGTCGCACCGCTTGCTCAGAGGTGACCTTTGCCTAACATACAAGGCCATGTCAAACCCAGATTTGATGAATATGCTTCACCTCAAAAATCTAGATCCGTCAGAGCCACAAGGGCGGAGACTTAAACCTCGACACGGCTATTAATAGAACGTGCTGGAGGGATAGATTCATCACCCAAAGACTCCCTATGCTGTGGAATAAAATCCCGGTATATGTGAGGCAGAGCACCTCGCTGGCCTTGTTCAAGAGAAATCTTGACCAATGGATGGGAGATCGCAGATATACCCCAGGGATTACCTCAGTGTCACTGCTCGACAGAGGCACAGCAAAATAATGGGTATAGTTCCCCATACTAAAGGGGTGGTGTAAGCCACAAAACTATGGGCTAGGCTTGTAAATGCCCTCGGGCAGATAGCCTAGTATGAACCTATGAACCTATGAAGACAAACAAACCCGGCAAGAAAACAAATCCGTATTATTGAAGCGCTTTTTGTTACAGTGATACTGTAACTTCTTCAGATACAAACACACCTTTACAATATTCTTTTATAACAACAATACAAGTCATATGATCACAGGCTCTAGTCAGCTGAGCAACAATCAGTATTTACTTTAAATGTATCAGTAAATGTAACTAATACCCCACCACATGGAACAAAGCAGCTGAACAATTTACTGCAGCAGAGATCTTGCCAGAAAGGTAATGTAATCTCTTACACTTTATCTCAGCTTGACACTCACACAAGTGAGAGTCAAGTACAACCTTGCCCTCAAGCAAACCAGATGTTCCAAAACTTTTTCCCTATCTTCCTGAGCTCCCAAAGCCCTTGGTCAAAATAATTTTCCCACAAGACTAGATATACAAGACATATATGGCATGGAACCACCTGTTTGAAAATATAGGTGCTTGACTATAAGTTTCAAATAAGTCTGTCAGGGTCAGTAAAGATGGTCAATAGAACAGACCTAACAGCTCTCAGAAATAGTTGGCCCATGCCTATTTCTACTATCAGATGACCATCCATAATCACTCTCCAAGCCATATCAATCTCAGAAAACTGGCCATCCATGACTAGTCTTAGGTGAGTGACTACTGAACCAGAAGAATTGTCTTCCTCCGATACTTACCCAGAAAAAAAGGTAGGCATAACTCAGCCGTTAACACAGAAGAGGTCACACTGCAAACTTAAGCTGACAACACAAACACAGCTGTAGTGTCTTTCCAGATAATCATGTATTAGTTTTAACCAGAGCAAATATTATACAGGTCAGATCCACATTTTAACAGCAATTCATTACAGTGTAGTAAAACAAAACATCCTAGGTTTTGAAGTTGGAGAGTAGATTCTAACACATTAGCACAAGAAAGTAATGCAACAGTTAAGATAGACATATATCACTAAGGCAATAAATGGTATAATAAACATACCAATACATGTTACGCTAACATTCTGTTATTACATGCAAATCTACATTAGAAATACTAAACTTAAGATGAACACAGCTAAATTATTGTAGTAAGTAATTACATACCAGCCTTGTGAAATGCACTATCAATTAAAAATAGTGGAACCATGAAAAGGTACATGCATGTCTAATATCTGGCCTACCCCTGGGTCCAGTGGTCTCTCCTACATTAGTCAAAGAGTTATGCAAGATCCTGGGGAGGAAAAGTATAGAAGATAAACTGCAACTGCTGACCCTTCTCTGGGGAGTCTGAAGGCTGTCTGCATTGGCAGGCTGGCTGCATTCTTACACTCTTGAATGTAGGTAAGACGATATATACACTTCATAATATGACCCCTTCAAAGTGGGTGCTGTGGTGCATATTTCATGTATCTGTTACTGTCATTTGATGACGGACACAAACTCAACCCCTTTCTTTTCAAGGGGAAAATCAATACTCATAAAGAGCTTAAGGATGCTTCAAGGGCAGACTTGAACTAGAATATTCTAAATGATGTCTGGATTCCTTTGTTTTTACCTTCTCCTATCAGTTTAGCAAGGTCTGGGATCACTCCAGGAGCTCTCCTGCTTATTCGTGCACTGAGCACCCTTCACAGCTATCATCTTCATGGGCTTGATATCAGCCTCTAATGTGAATGTCCTGGTATTTCAGCTATGACTGCTGTTAGGATCAACATTCGGCATTTGTGAGAAGAAAAAAAAAATGAAAAACTGAACAGTCAAGGATTGGGTGCACCCATCTAGTCCAGTATGCAATGCCACAATATACACCAAAATGAGGTACACATAATCCTAAGTGCCAGGGCAACAGAAATATCATGAACGTGCTATGGAGATGTGGGATAGGTGCATGCCTCGGCACTGGCAGAACAGACTTGCTGGGTTAAGCTACGAGTTTGAGCGACATGCATTCATTGACAAGTCCACTGATCTTCAAACTCTGGGATGGTATGGGACATGCACAGTGGGATTAAGGATCCAAAGTGCAACACCCCAAACCCTTGGATAGGTGATGGCTCCTCTTCTCCATTGCCCAGCTCTTGCCCTTGTGAGGAACAAATGGACTGCAGGTCTCCAGCCCTCACAGTAAACAAATGGGCTGTATGTGGCATTCGAAGGGAAGGGAACAGAACTGTCATTTAGACAGGGTAAAAAAAAATGCCCTCTCTCCCAAAAATTCATACATATCTATATAGAAATATAAATATAGACATACACACATGCAAACACATTTTTCTGATGTGGCTATCCTAATGGTCGATCTGTCTGTCCATTAACAGTCTGTCTTCAGTATTTTTGTCTGTTTCATTTCACAATCTCTCTCTCCCAGCAGTCTACATTCTAGTTCAATAATATGTCTGCTTTTTCACATTTCAGATCTATATCATAAAAAATAAATGTTTAACCTTCCCTCCAAAATGACAATTGAGAAATGACAGGTCAGATTACTGGGTGCTCTGCAGCAGCCAACTAAGGAATCAAATGAAATGGGATATGAACCTCTGCTATCAAATATTTTTATCACTCACTACTTGTTAAAAACAGGATTTTTCATAGTCCAGTCAAGAAATGAACAATACGTTGCACAACTATGATGATAAACTACATAATGAATGTATATACAAGAAGAAACTGTTCTTTTCTGTAAATATACAGCTATCATATATATAAAGGATACTTTGTACCAATCACAACTTTCACAATACTTTCAGCAGCATCTACTGTCCTTGAAATTTGATTGGGCAAATCATCAAAAGAGGATCGATCAGTAAAGGAGAACAGGAACAAAACAGCATCAGCTTTCTCTTTACATGCCTGTAAAATAAAAGAGCACAACTTAAAATAATAATAATAAAAGAACATAAATTCAGGCAAAAAATGTAGTGGCCAAAATATGGTCTTTATAATGCCATCATGAATATTCTTACAAAGTAAAAATCTAGCAGTGTATCATAGACAACAGAACAACTAGCTACACAGGTCCATAGGTACTTACTATGCAATTGATCTATGAGGATCTAAAGAATCATAACCTTAGTTTTCCATGGTAATTTACAGCTCTTATATTTTGATATAAATAACTCTGAGATAGGCCAAACAAGGATATTTTGGGGCATTTGCCATATAATACCACATAACCATGGTTACCATATAACCAGTGTGCCTAAGAAGACAGAGAGATCTTCTTATTCTTTCGGCTGCTCCCGTTGGGGGTCGCCACAGCAGATCAACTGTTTCCATTTCTTCCTGTCCTCTGCATCTTGCTCTGTCATACCAACTGTCTGCTTGTCCTCTCTCACCACATCCATAATCCTTATCTTAGGCCTTCCTCTTTTCCTGTTACCTGGCAGCTTCATCCTTAGCATCATTTTCCCAATATACTCTGCATCCCTCCTCTGCACATGTCCAAACCAACGTAATCTTGCCTCTCTGGCTTTGTCTCCAAACCTTCCAACCTGGGCTGACCCTCTAATGTACTTATTTCTAATCCTGTCCATCCTCGTCACACCCAGTGCAAATCTTAACATCTTCAACTCTGCTACGTCAAGCTCTGACTCCTGCCTTTTTGTCAATGCCACTGTCTCCAACCCATATAACATAGCTGGTCTCACTACCCTCTTGCAGACCTTCCCTTTCACTCTTACTGGTACTAGTCTGTCACAAATCACTCCTGACACTCTTCTCCACCCACTCCATTCTGCCTGTACTCTCTTCTTCACCTCTCTTCCACACTCACCATTACTCTGAACTGTTGATCCAAGTACTTAAACTCATTCACCTTCGCCACCTCTACTCCCTGCATCCTCACCATTCCTCTGTCCTCCCTCTCATTCACACACATATATTCTGTCTTAGTCCTGCTGACCTTCATTCCTCTTCTCTCTAGAGCATATCTCCACCTCTCCAGGGTCTCCTCCACCTGTTCCCTACTCTCACTACAGATCATAATGTCATCTGCAAACATCATAGTCCACGGGGAAACCTGTCTGATCTTGTCTGTCAACCTGTCCATCACCATTGCAAATAAGAAAGGGCTGTAATCCCACCTCCACCTTAAACGCATCCGTCACTCCCACCGCAGACCTCACCGCTGTCACACTACCCTCGTACATATCCTGTACCACTCTTACATACTTCTCTGACACTCCAGACTTCCTCATACAATACCACACCTTCTCTCCAGGCACTCTGTCATATGCTTTCTCTCAATCCACAAAGACACAATGCAACTCCTTCTGACCTCTGTACTTCTCCAACACTCTCAGAGCAAACATTGCATCTGTAGTGCTCTTTCCTGGCATGAAACCATACTGTTGATCACTAATCATCACCTCCCTTCTTAACCTAGCTTCCACTACTCTTTCCCATAACTTCATGCTGGGACTGATTAGTTTAATCTCTCTGTAGTTACTACAGCTCTGCACATCACCCGTATTCTTAAAAAACGGTACCAAAACACTTTCTCCATTCCTCAGGCATCCTCTCACTTTCCAAGATTTCATTAAACAATCTAGTTAAAAACTCCACTGCCATTTCACCTAAACACCTCCATGCTTCCAAAGGTATGTCATCTGGACCAACAGCCTTTCCGTTCTTCATCCTCTTCATAGCTATCCTTACTTCTTCCTTGCTAATCTACTGCACTTCATGATTCACTATCCGCACATCATCCAACCTTCTCTCCCTCTCATTCTCTTCATTCATCAACCCCCTCAAAGTACTCTTTCCATCTGTTCAACACACTCTCCTCACTTCTGGGTACGTTTCCCTCATTATCCTTTATCACCCTTACCTGCTACACATCTTTACTTGCTCGGTCCCTCTGTCTAGCCAATCGGTACAGGTCCTTTTCTCCCTCCTTAGTGTCCAACCTTTTATACAACTCTTCATACACCTTATCCTTAGCCTTTGCCACCTTTCTCTTTGCCATGCACCTCATCTCCTTATACTCTTGTCTACTTTCTTCATCTCTTTGACAATCCCACTTCTTCGCCAACCTTTCTTTGTATACTCTCCTGTACTTCTTCATTCCACCACCAGGTCTCCTTGTCCTCCTTCCTCTTTCCAGATGTCAGACCAAGCACCCTTCTAGCCATCTCTCTTACTAGCTCTGCTGTAGTTACCCAGCTATTCGGTAACTCTTCACTGCCACCCAGTGCCTGTCTTAACTCTTCCCTGAACATCACCTCACAATTACCCTTTTTCAATTTCCACCATTTGATCCTTGGTGCTGCCCTCACACTCATCCTCCTCTTCTTGATCACCAATGACATCCTACAAACCACCATCCTATGCTGCCTAACTACACTTTCCCCTGCCACCACTTTAAAGTCCCCAATCTCCTTCAGATTGGCCCTTCTACATAAGATATAATCCACCTGTGTGCATCTTCCTCCACTCTTGTATGTCATCCTATGCTCCTCCCTCTTGTTAAAATACGTATTCATCACAGCCATGTCCATCCTTTTCGCACAATCCACTACCATCTGACCTTCTGCATTCCTTTGCTTAACACCATACCTACCCATCACTTCCTCATCCCCTCTGTTCCCTTCACCAACATGCCCATTGAATGATTATGACAAAAGGACAATGCTTACCTATAACAATATTATTTGTATTTCACATACTGATCAAAGCAGTAACAGCTGCAGCAGACTCAACAGAATTAGCCTAAAACTAACCAGTAACAAAAGAAACAGATTCTCAGTCATATGGTTTCTTGTAAGCTTAGAAGTTCACACAGCCTACTTTCATGCACTGTTTCATATCTCCCCATATCACACTCTTGAAACACCCATGCTAAATAAAGGCTAAAGCATGCATGTGCTTAATGGCTTTAGAAGTGTTTCAGTATTTAACCATCATTCTCCCCAAAGACACAGAAAGGGATCAAGAAGGCAGTTTTGTTTTAGAGGGGAGAAAAATAGGCATTGCCTTTACCAATCTAACACACAAATGCTGTTAACCTGGTCAGTAATGTCTCATTCTGAAAACAGTATATTTTTCAAAGCGCTGAGGCTTTCAAACTGATAGCACTATGACACAGAGGAAGCCAGCCAGAAGCACTGCTAATTTAGAATCAGACTTCTAAGGACCACAGCGCAAAACCACCTTTTTTCATTTTCAGGCGAGAAAGTTTTCCATATTGCAACCTCAAAATACTCCAAGAGGAATATCTGCCCAGCAGGAGCTACAGAAGAAGCAGTGCCTCTTGTATGATGTGCCTGACACAAGGCGGAAGGGGTTTGCTGCCCCATAACAATTTATTCATTCATTCATTATCCAGGCAATGCAGTTGGACCAAATGACTTTCATACAGTAATAAATCAGAACACAGGCATCACAAACAGTGGAACTAGATGAAAGTTGTACATTAGAGGTGGATGCTATTAACTTGTCACAGTTTAGGAATACAGAATATACACACACACATTTGTTAACCTAGTAAGTCCACTAGACACAAGTGTCCCTTTCAGGAGGCAACCCAGGAGCACTATCTAGTTAAGGGACTTGCACAGACTCGCACAGTAGGCAAATGGAGGTGGAAAGAATCAAACCCTGTATCTTTCAGTTAAATGAAACAGTTCACCAACAGTTCAGAGCCTTAATCCTCTCCACTAACTACCAAACTAGCACTCTTCATCAATTAATACATACACAGATAACTATAAGCTTTTTAAAAATGGATAAATAAAAAGCACTTTAAGATAAAGCGGGTTAAGCAGTACAGTTATACTGTCAAATATGCTGATAAATACAAATCTGCACAAAGAAAACAGAATAATCCATTTGAGCAAATAAATGACAAGAAAGAAAAAAAAAATCTGACTATTGCTAAAATTTCTCCTAGTTCTCTCTCACCTAAAAGAATGATGGAGTCCTGAGTTACTCTGACTGAATTTCCAGAAGACATCACAGGAAGAGACAATAACACTGTAAACAAACTCATAGATTTGTGCACTACAAGCTCCAAGTTAGCTTCCCCCCTGACTGTCTTGTTCATTCAGCTGTTTGGGTTATACAGAAATCACAAAAACAATTAAGCAGAGTTTCACCTCTACCTACTAATGAGCTTGTTTCCCTGCTCTTCACTTTCTAACCCTTTACTAACTTTTCTAATTGTATTTTACAGCGTATGCTTGTTTAGGAATAGTCATGGATTTTGTAATCATAAGGCAAAATAGTTGCAGTTACTGTTTCAAATCTCTATTACATCATTCACATCTTGTGCATAACTGCTATATTTCACAGCAAAATGCAGTTAGAAACTTCAGTAACAAAATTCATATCCCTTCCTTATACACTATACAGAAAAAGGATACAAGTTTTCAAATCTTTTCATGGCGCTGAAAAAGCACACAACACAGATTTAATCACATATTTTCATTTACTTGCTGCAGATTTTATAAGATGTAAATGCAGCTCAAAAAAGTATCACAGTCAGACTCAGAAAACAGTAACAGGACATCTTCTCAATCATCACAAGATAAATCATGGAATTATATGCCCCCTAAATCTGGAAGGCCTCTATTAATAATTCTGCTGCAAAAGGTTGGGTCACCTGAGGCACTATCCAACTACAAACACATTGTTTTCATTTCATCCCTAACCAAGGTTTTAGAAAAGTGGATTTACATGGAACTCCTCACATTATTAAATTCCAATAACCTCCTGTAAACTCATCCCACATGGCTTCCATTCTGCATTTGCACAGGATCAGTACCATTAGCATTCACTGGTTGCATCTGCAACTAAATAAGTGATATACACTGGACTTACTATTGTCCACTTCCACTAAAATCTGCTTCTCAGAGTCAGCAAGATGATGTCATGTGAGCAGCTGAATCTACAGACTGCTCCAATCATTACAGCTTCAGCATCTGACTGCAAACTAGGAAACTTGTAAATTTAGACTTTAAGTAGTGCACAAGTATACCTGAATATTTTCTGAGCATTTTTATAAGGACTTCAACTTTCCCTTAGTTAAATCACTAGTGTAGCTTGAAATATTCTACACATTTATCTTAGTTAAATGACCAGTGTAGCTTGAAATTTTAACTAATAGTAGTCACGGAAATGAGTTGGCATTTTGTATGGGCAACAAAGAAATACCATCTATGCTACAGTTTCTAAAAAAAAAAGTTAACCTGCCAGTTCAATAATTGGATGGACTGATTTTCTTTACATTATGCTCTGAAAAATTTCCATATTTGGAATTATGGATAAAAATAAGTGGGCTGCATCAATCTACAAACTGTGCAAATATAAAGAAGTCTAAATCCTTGAGGTCCACTTTGTTTTCTCTGGACAAGAAAAACAATAAAAAGACAGTATCATCTGATAAACATCAAGATGAATACAAGATCATTAATACACATGGTAGAGAAGGGCAATATAAAAACAAATGATGGTAGTTTCTGTAACTTAGAACTCTAGGCCTCTAATATGCCTCAGTGTAGTAGAACTAATTCTAGGGACTTTCTATTAACATCATATATCGCTTATTGTAGTTGCTCTAAAGAAAGAAAGAATTATCTCCTTTGTGCACTTTAATTTGTAATTTGTAAAATGGTACTGATTACATTAAAAACTCACTGCAGAGTTTTTCTGACTTAAAAAAAAAAGCAATGGTTTTCAGCCTGGAAAATTACCATAACAAAATGCTATTAAGATTAAACCAGCTTGACTTTCTCACAAGTCCATTTAAGAAAAACGTATTCCCTAGAAGGAGTATCTAGAAGAAACAATTTAATAATTAAGAGAAAAACTATCCTAACAATAAACCTGATACAGCCATGCAATAATTTTTCTAGTCAGTAGCCGGCCCCGGAAAAGCTGTCCCATCATATTATACTTAAAGAGTTCATCAGGCTTTGTGCTATGCCTGCCGCCTCCCCCCTGCCCCAGCATCACACTCCTAAGGCCAGATTCCAAGAGAGCTACTCTCAGTGTAAGTTACTTACTCCAGTATAAGTCTGCCCCGATTTCAAAAGCCTTACTCTCAGTGAAAGAGTTTTACTTCGGTGTAAGGCCTAGCTATAAACCAGCCTACACATGCAGCTGGATTTCAAAAGACCTACTCCAAGTATAAATGGCTTTGTTCCAATGTAACACACTGATGTGAGTCATTCTACACTGAGAGAAAGTCTTTTGGAATCCAACCCCTACATTAATACAAGTAAAATTATTAAGTGCAGCAGAAGCTTTCTATATTTTGCTAGTAGCTAAAAAGCAAAAATCTGTAGCATGGAATGGATAATACTTTTAAAAGATTTCAGCTGATCCAAGTGCAAGAGAAAGTACAGTTGTGTAAGTTGAACTTACCATAAAAGTACATATTTGAATGATCACTGCCATAGTAGCTTTAGCTATATGGGTTATATCCTGCCAAGAATATAACAGCCAGCCAGTTTCAACATGCTCAAACTGTCAAGGAGTCTGAGTTGAAAAGGCAAGTTTGGGAGCAATTGGGATGACTGCAATTAGGGGTACAGAGAATAGCAAGGGCAGGCTGGAATGTACTGAAGGAAGCTGGCAAACAAAACATGGCGTATTGTATTGTGGAGCTTTTCTCCTCGGGCCTCTGCTGAAAATGGACCTGTGTCCAGTCAGACTTTCCAGGTAAACAAATGCACAATAAAATAAAATAAATAAAACGGAAAGGTAAAAGAACGCTAAGAGGCCAAGAAGACATTTGGACTGCAGGCTAGAAATTGCCTTTCCTATAAGGGATTGGTAGAGTATTAGCAAAGAGAATGGGACAGGGGAATCCCAAAAGTAAGACCTGTACTAGCTAGAGTTTTTAGCTGAATCTCAAGCAGAGACTGCTGTTAAAAAGTGGATAATCAGTACTACATATAAAATATCGCACGATAACTATTGGAATCAATCAGGAGATCAGAAAAGATTGGGATGAGAGATTAGATAAGCCATTCACAAAGAAACGATGGGGGACATCTTGAAAATTTAGGATTTTTGTCTGGAAGTGTTTGCACATAGGTACTTTTATACCCCAAGAAGACTAAAAAAGAATTTTTCCTCAGGTAGCTGGCCAAGGAAGAAAAAGGTATCTGACAGTATATGTTCTCAGACTGTAATGACTTGGCAGACTTTAAAAATTTACTCTGTCAGGAATACTAGGTGAGCAAATGAGTGTAAGTCTGGAAATTATTATTTTTTTTTTTTTTTTAGCTAGGGTAAAGGATATGAATTGCCTAGATATAGTAAGGCCTTGTTAAGTTTAATTCTGGTTGCTGCCAAAAAAAGCAATTACTGGAAAATGGAAATCAAAGTCTAAACCGACCACACTTGAAGTAGTGAATACTGTAACAGAGATAACAGAGCAGGAAATGGGATCTTTAAAAAAGGTGGGAGTAAAATTACATAGAAAAAATGGAAACTGTAGGAATAATATATGCAGAATGTTTTGGAGGAAGAATGAGGTTTAAGAGAAGGCAAGAAATGAATAATTTAAGTAATGCTGGTTTAAATATGTTTTATTTATTTGACATTTGTTGGCCAGGTTAGTTCAACTGAGCCAAAGCCCTTTTTCAGCAGAGCCCCGGGGAAAAAAACTCTACAACTTACAGCACATGTAACATAACAAAAGTAACATAACAAAAGGTAGATAGAGTAAGATTACAAAAACATTAATTAACAGTACAATTAAGTGCATGATTAACCTACACAGAGAGTAAGAACATTCTACATTTCGAACATAATCAACACCGTCAATCCAGTCAGTAGTAACAGTAAGGCAGCATAACTGCTGTATATCAAGAGTTTTCCTCATTTGTAATAGTAATTTAAGCTACAGTAGAATACGTACAGGTCAAAGTAAACTTATGAGTGAGGATAGATGAAGGACATGGAGTTAGGCGAGCGTGAGATGAATGGTCTGGTTAGTCAAGAAGGGTGGTTGCAATTGTATAGAATATATGTTATGTAAAACGTTTGTAAATGTGAAGATGTTAACATGGTTTGATTATTTTATATAAAAAAGTTATGTCTTACCATAGCGTTACATCTGTGTTGATCTTCTTTCATTCATCACTGATGGGTTTGGTTCTGAGCCCTTTGAACCGGGTCAGCCTAATACCATGCTCGCGCCATCCAAAAAACTCACAAGCTAAGCTTTTACCCATACTGCCCCTTCTCCCTGTTACCTCAGATCGAGTTTGCCCAGTATTAATAAAGCAGAGGCCATTTCTGCACAAATGCCCTAACTCACCACTTGGACCCAAAGTATCCCCAGGAGCCTTTGGAGGGGGAAGGAGGGTGGGAAGTGATGAATGAAAGAAGATCAATAACACAGATGGAACATTATGGCAAGACATAACTTCTTTATCTGATGTTGTTAATCTTCTTTCCATTCATCACTGATGGGAGAGAATCCCCAGCTACCTTGTGTTCCTTGGGCAGCCCTTATGGAAGAACATTCCTGAGCACCACTGAGCCGAAGGCAGCTCTCCCTCTGGAGACCACATTCAATTTATAATGAATAATATAAGTGTGGGAGTTAGCCCATGTGGCTGCTGCACAAATACCATTTACAGAGGCTCTCGAATAGAGGGCTACAGAGGTTGCCATAGATCTGGTAGAGTTGGCTTTAACATTCTGTGGTATAGGTTTTTTCGCAAATGAATAGATGTAGTGTATGCTGTCCCTTAACCATTCAGATAAAGTGACCATGGAGACAAAATTTTCCATTCTAGGTCCAGAGAAAGAAATGAAAAGTTGGTCAGTTTTACATATTGCTTTAGTTCTGTCTAAATAAAACCTCAGTTGTCTGTGTACATCCAAAGAATGTAGACAGCTTTCTCCTTTATTAGAACAATTTGGGAATAATACTGGCAAATCAATGGTCTGATTGATAGAAAAATCTGAAATAACTTTGGGGAGAAAAGATGGGTTTGTCCGGAGTGATACTCTGTCATTGTGGAAGATTAAATATGGCCTTTTAATGCATAATGCCTCAGGCTGTGAAATTCGTCTGGCTGAAGTGATGGCTACCAGGAAAAGGGACTTCCAAGATAAAAATTTGAGGTCACACTTTGCTGCAGGTTCAAATGGAGGTTGAGTTAAGGACTAAAGAACTAATGTGAGGTTCCATGGCTCTAAGGTTGTCTGATTGGAGGCCTAATGTGAGAAATTCCTTTAAGAAAAGTTTTGCATAACTGAAGAGAGATAAGAGAAGAATTATCCAAACAAACATTAAAATTAGAAATAGCCGCAAGATGTACTCGTATGGTAGAAGCTGCAGCTCCATCCTCAAAAAATTTTGACAGATATTGTAAGACTGCTGTAACTGGAGCCAAGTACAGATCTAGCCTTCTTTTCTTAGACCAAATAGAGAATCTCTTCCATTTGTCCAGATATAGTCTTCTGGTGGATAGTTTGTGTGAGGCCAGGATAATATCACGCACTGGGGAGGAAAGGTTATCCTGCCTGGCCATTAGCGGAAGTGGAGAAACCAAGCTTTCAGCTTGAGACTGGTTATGTTTGGATGACTCAACCCTTGGGGGTGAGAGATTAGGTCTGGAGAAGGATCCAGAATCCACGGTCGGCAAAACAAGTGAGGCCGGAGGAAGGGGATCCATACTTGTCAAGGCCAATAAGGAGCAATGAAGATCACTTTGCTTTTCAACCGAAGAGCTTTCTTCAAGAATTGGGGAATCAGAGGAATGGGGGGGGTAGGCATAGAGAAGTCCCATGAGCCAATTGTGGATCAGACCGTCCCTCGGAGACTCCCCCTATGGGGGAACTATGGCAAAATAGCTGTTGCATTTGCTATTTGATGGGGAGGTGAATAGGTCACAGCAAGGCTGGCCCTAATGGATGAAAATTTTTGCCGCTACATTGAGATTGAGGGACCACTCGTGAGGCAGGAGAATACCTCTACTCAACTTGTCTGCAATCACTTTGGAATTCCCAGAGATGTGCGTTGCTATCAGAAAGCAGTTGAAAGCTATCGCCCACTGCCAAATTCTCATGCCCTCTCGACACAGGGGGCAGGACTCGGTTCCTCCTTGCTTGTTGATATACAAGACTACTGACATGCTGTCTGATTGAATTCCGATCGTTCTAGAAGGAAGAGCAGATTGGAATGCTTGCAACGCTAACAGCACCGCTCTCAGTTCTAGAACGTTGATATGCAGGTTGGCCTCCAAAGTGGACCATGTGCCTTGGACAGTCTTTCCCTGGAAATGGCCTCCCCACCCTATCAGGGAAGCATCCGTGGTCACAATGACCTTGGGTTGGGGGGGGGTGGAATGGGTGTCTTCAAAGTTCTGTGTCTGGTTTTATTCATCAAAGAAGTTTCTGCTTGCAACAACTGGGTACCTGAATTTGAAAGCATAGAGGGTGGTAATTCAGAAACCACTGAGACAGCAGAAGCCAGTGAAGTATTCACATATGCAGTTTCGCAAGTGGTCTCCAAAGTGGACCATGTGCCTTGGATAGTCTTTCCCTGGAAATGGCCTCCCCACCCCATCAGGGAAGCATCCGTGGTCACAATGACCTTGGGTTGGGGGGGGTGAAACGGGCGTCTCCAAAGTTCATTGTCTGGTTTCATCCATCAAAGAAGTTTCTGCTTGCAACAAATGGGTACCTGAATTTGAAAGCATAGGGGGTGGTAATTCAGAAACCACTGAGACAGCAGAAGCCAGTGAAGTATTCACATATGCAGTTTCGCAAGAGGTACTATTGGTATGGAACCTGCCAGGGATCCTAAAACCTGAAGAACCTCCCTTGTTGAGGCTTTGTTTTGACAGAGTATCACCTGGAGCTGCAGCCTCAATCTCTGAAGTCTGTGAGCTAAGAGAGACACCAGACAAGAACGGGTGTCGAAGACTGCTCCAATGAACTCTATGTTCTGAGTCGGAGCGAGGTTGGATTTCTCCCAGTTTATCGTTATTCCCAAAAGTCTCTCCAGGGGAAGAGTGTACTGCAGGGCTGTTACCAGAAGATGCTTAGTGGTGGAGGTAAGTAGCCAATCGTCCAAATATGGAAACACCCGGAATCTTTGCAGCCTCAAGTGAGCTGTGACCACTGCCATGCACTCTGTGAACACTCTGGGGGCTGTAGAGAGTGTGAACGGCAGGGCATGAAACTGGTAGTGATTGGCTCCTAGCCAAAAGCGAAGTAGACTCCTGGAGCGCTTGTCCATTTTGATGTGGTAATATGCATCCCAGAGATCTATCAAGCACATCCAATCGCCTTCCCTTAGGAATGGGAGAATGGCCCATCTGGAATTTTGTTTGGGCAACAGACTTGTTCAGATTGCCAAGATCCAGAATTGGTTTCCAGTCCCCTGTCTTTTTTGGCATCAAAAAGAATCTTGAGTAGAATCCGGATCCGCATTGGTCTGGTGTGACTATTTGGATGACTCTTTTTTGACACAGCTTGTTTATTTTTACAGCTTCCTTTGACTGGATGGAACATCAGGACATTTTGCCAGAAGTTTTGGGTAAGTGATGAGGGGAATGGTGTAGCCTCTGGTTATAATCTTCTGCACCGAAAGGTCGGACGTTATTGAATGCCAGGCAGCATGGTACAGAGAGAAATGTCCCACAACTGCTTCCAGAGGAAAGCAATCGGGCCTCTCTTCAGGAGCACTGGTAAGACTGCCCAGAGAAAGAATCCCTGGGTCCCTGATTATGCGGACCCCCCCTCTGTCTCAGTAGGGGCATCTCCCAGAATTGTTACCCCCTCTGCCCCTGGGGGTATCATTGCCACATGTGGCATGGAAAGGACCCTAAGATTTTTTGAGACACATTCTTCCTCTCCTCTGATTCCTGGAAAAGGAACATTGAGGATTGGAGAAATGTAGACCTATGGCAGACAGGGTCTTACCATCCTGCTCACACCTGGCCAGAGTCTCTTTCACCTTGGGGCCAAAAAGGGAAGATGCTTCAATTTGAGTCTTCAAGAAGGACGACTTGAAAGGGTCTACAAAGTCACAGAGGTGCATCTAGCCATGGCGTCTCATAACTATGCCTGAAGCCGCCTCTCTAGCTGCCTCTTTGGTTGCATGTGAGAGCAACCTCATGGATGAATTGGAGATCGATTTCCAGGGTTGTGAGCTGTGAGGCAACTTTGTCTCTTACCTCGTCAGACACCTGTCCTGCGAGTATTCCAGGGAGTTCGGAAACCAAGTCTCTTTGGAGCCTTGTAAAATGTGCCAAGTAATTCAGAGACCATATGGCAAAAGTCACTGAAGCAAAAACTCGCTTTCAATCTGTCCACAGCCGGGGACTCTCTATTGGCCGGGTGACCGTATGACTCTCTTTGGCGAGATCCTTTTTCGTGGTCGCCACCACCACCATAGCATTGACTGGTAAACCTCTTGACCAATGTGGGTTCTCTTTGGGGGGATAGTATCTTGTCAGGTCTCTGAGGTATCGACTCAACAGAATCAGGTTCTTCCAGGCGCGCTGCACCACAAGTTGTACCAGCTCGTCTGCAGGCAGGGTCACCCAAGAGGTAGATGGCCGGGCACGGAAAGCCTGCAGAAACACAGACTTCTCAAAAGAAGGGTTAGTGGGCTTCCAATCACCCCTCTGTTTCAGCATTTCAAGGATGTCCCCAAAGGAGGCATCATCAGGGGTGACCTCTGTCAAAGACTCTTCAGGGGAGTCTACGTGCTTCCTCTTGCATGATCTCTTCCATGGGGGATCCTCAGTGGGTGTTTCTGAGGAGGACTCTGAAGAGGGGGCGCCTGTAATGGGGTCTCCTGCAACTTTCCTGCCCCATGTCCCAGAGTGGTGTCTTGTGTCAGCTGCAGCTCAGGGGAAAAAGAGGTCTGGGGTTCCGAAATCAGTGGTATGCTTCCAGAAGCAAGTGCCCTCTCCATAGCTCGGAAAGCAGGTCTGCCCGAAGAGGGATGGGGGCCCTGAACCGAGAAGGACAACCTTGGAACCGGGGTCACACCCTGCTCCGTTGAACCCGCTCCTAGGGGTGGCGCCTCACGCAGGATCGGTGCAGACAGAACTCTCGGCACCTTGGATGGAACCGTAGACACACTCGGAACCGTAATGCAAGCCAAAGAGCCCGCAGCCCAATCATGGGGTTCAGGAAGGCCCAGTTCAGAGGGGAGCAAAGGCCAAAGGGACAGTCCAGGAGCCCCAGTGAGGTCCACTACAGGTGCCGAGATGAGAGATTTTGAAAATGACGTTGGAGCTGAAGACTTTGGAACTGGTATGGTAAAAGGAGGAGAGTAGGATGGAGTCCATGGAGAAACCAACCCAGGTCCTGTAGGTGGGTGGGTCCTAGATGGAGTGGGTATCCCCCTGGCTGTCAACAGCGGATCCACAAGGCGCACCACGTCAAATTCAGAAAGGCTCCTGATGGATCTAGTGGATACTCCAGACAGGGAGTCAGGTCATTCTAGGAACGGACTATATACTTGCCCTAGAAATGGATCTGTTGATGGAGTGTACTGGGTTCGTGGTGTGGAATCTATTGGCACTGATGTCTCAAGTTTGGAGACAGGAAGAAGTGGCGTCAAGATTGTCATTATTGGAACCGTGAAAGGACTCGGCACCAGAGGGGCACTTGGAGCTGAAACAGAAGGTTCAGTAGCAAACGAAATTAGAGAGTCAGTAGTCGGTGCCATAGACAGTATCAGAGCCAAAGTTGGCGCTGATACAGGAGCATTCGTAGTCAGAGCGGAAAAGGTCTGTGCCAATCAGGAGGACTTGTACTCCAAAGACAATTTTAGTACTTTCGATTTTGCAGGCTTGCCCTGATCACCCGATGGTGAAGACGGAACAGAGTGGGACCTTTTCTTTTCCTTGGTTGGAGGGGATGGGACCTCCGTTGCAGAAAGGGCCTCTGAAAAGGGCAACTTAAGGAGGCCCTTCAGAATTAGCTTGTTTTTGCGCACGTTTTAGGTGTGCTGACTAAAACTTTGACAAATCATACAAGGGGGATGCACCGAAAGATGGGGGCAGCCCTAAACAATAAACACAGTCATCATGGAAATCACTGTTAGGCAGTTTACCCTTACATGAAGTACAATGCTTAAACCCTGATGTGCCCTTTTTATCAGACATCATGAATAAAATACACACAACAAGTCAAATAGAAAAACTAATTCCAAGAGTTCTACTATATCTAAATCTAAATGTGTATTAAAGATAGGTGAAAAGGAAGAAGAAATACCAATGATGGTATTTAAGAAATACCACAAAGGTAGGGAGAAAGGCCGTACCACCACTGGTACTTAAAGATTACCAAAAGGGTAGAAACAGAAGGGTAAA
The DNA here is from genome assembly GCF_019279795.1 of Protopterus annectens. Classification (NCBI taxonomy): domain Eukaryota; kingdom Metazoa; phylum Chordata; order Ceratodontiformes; family Protopteridae; genus Protopterus; species Protopterus annectens. Next base: position 1,802,282,780 of record NC_056728.1, read on the forward strand.
AAGGTATATAGTGACTTCAAAGTTAAAAGAAATATCAAAAATACCAACAAGGTAAAAGAGGTAGACACAATATCCAGAAAAAATATCAAAAGTTTTCCACTTAGCTGAGAGCTTGGCTTGAACACGGGTTTATGTCTACCCGGCAAATGAGATCTGAGGTAACAGGGAGAAGGGCACTATGGGTAAAAGCTTAGCTCGAGAGTTTTTTTGGCTGGCGCAAGTTTGGTATTAGGCTGACTCGGAACCGAACCCATCAGTGATGAATGGAAAGAAGATTAACATCAGATCATAAGTTTGCCTAGGTCAGAAGTGATAATTCAATAAAGGTGTTTAAAAAAACATAGTACCTGAGTTGTCTGTGGGCATCCGGAGTATGGAGTATACTTTCTCCCTCATTTTTAGATTTAGTAAAGAATGCAGAGAGATGGATAGCCTGGCTTACAGTAAACTTGGATACACTTTAGGCATAAAAGAATTAGTTCTCAAAAAAAAAAAAAAAAAAAAACGAGGTAGGGTTGACTTATCATAAAGGCTTGTTTTCCATGTTAAAAACCTCAAGTCTGACAGATTAGCTGGTTCAAAAACAAAACTGAGATCCCAAGGAGGGGTGAGCTGTTTAGCTGGTGGCCTCTTATGCAAAAATCCCTTTCAAGATCATTTTGATGTCAGACTGCCTTGAAAGAGGGGGGATCTATTGGTAGACATACTGAAATGGCTGACAAATGAACCTTGATAGAGGAATAGGAAAGGCCATAGGAGAGCAACTCGCACACAAATTGTAAAACCAGACAACTAGCCCTGAACGGGTTCTGGTTATGTTTTTGGCACCAACTAGAAAACCTTTTCCATTTGCTAATATATGATTTTCTAGTAGCAGGCTGTCCTGGCTCCATTAATACCTGCTGCACATCCTCAGTAAACAAGTGTCCAAAAAGAATTAAGACCTTATCAACCAGGCAATCAACTGAAAATGATTGAAGCTGAAATGTATCAAACAGCCCTGTCCTTGTGTGAGTAGATCCAACCTGTGAGAAAGTTTCTGATAACTGCCCCTAGCCATTTCTGAAAGAAGGGAGAATAACAGTTGCCTAAGCCAGAAGGGAGTCACCACAATGATCGTGAAGGACCCTTTCTGAATCTTCTGAAGTACCCTGGATATTAGTGGAAAGGGTGAAAAAGCACACATTAACATTCCTGCCCAAAGAAAAGAAATAGCATCGGTCTTCCAGACCTTCTTGCATAGAGTACTGGAACAGAATCTTGCCAGTTGATTGTTCAAAGAGGAGGCAAAAAGGTCTAATTCAGGACCCCCCCCCAACACATGGAATAAATGTTGGAAGACCCCAGATCTAGTTTCCATTCATGAGGGTCTACCCTAGTCCTGCTTGGCTTGTCTGCCACACAGTTTTGCTCTGAAGGAATGTAAGATGCCTGCAGAGTGTGACTGCATTGTGAAGCTACATCCCAAACTAACATGGCTAGTATGCAAAGGGGGTACAGCCTGGTTCTCCCTTGCTTGCTGATGTACCACATGACTGTGGTATTATCGGAAACCACTTGGAAGAGATCCTGGGGGCATAAGATGATTCAGAGAGTTGAATGCCTTGATCAGGACACACATCTTCTAGATAATTATGTGCTTGTGTCTGTCCTTGGGGTCCACATTCCCTGCATGTTTAGCTCTCCTGAAACTGCTCCCCAAGCAAAGGCCAAAGTACCTGTGGTGACTGACTGCTTTTGAGTAGGAAAGGAGAAGGGGTGACCTTGGTTTAAGAATATCTGTTGTCTCCACCACAAGATTTCTCTTCTGACAATGGCAGAGAGCAGATAATGTGATCCAGACACACAAAACTTTAAGAAACATCTGAAGTCTGGATGTGACAATAAGCATCTTATAAGTCTAGTGTTATCAGGAAACTTTAAAGAGAAGCAAGAGTAACAGGTTGTGAAGTGACAATTTTGAATCAAGCACCATCACAAACAAGTTTAAGAAAGAAAGATCCAAAAACTGGTTTCTAAGCATTTTCTTTCTTTGGCACTTGGAACATTCTTGAATAAGAAACATTCCTCACCTGGGAAGGAGGAACTGGTTCTATCAGTCCTTGGGACGGCATGTGATGAAGAACAGGTGGAAACAAGAGTCTGTTCTGGAGGATGAGGAATGACCCCATGGAAAGGAGGAACTTCCTCCCACTGCCATCTGTAACTTTGATGGATGATATTCAGAACCCATATGTCTGAAGAAATCTGTTTCCAAAGATGAAAATGGAGACCAACACTTTCTGGAAGAGAAGCAGGTCCAGGGTGGGAATGGGTCACGAGGTGTCTTGAATAGGCATACTGGACTGTCTCTGGTTTTGGGAGGTTCTTTTTAAAACTCCCTTGCCATTCCTTCTTAAATTTCTGTTTACCTAAATTATCTTGAGACTGTTTATTCGGTTTTCTCACAAAAATGGAAGAGGAGTGTCATGATATGAAGTACTGCTATTTGTGCCAGGTACAGCTGGGCAGTGCATGTGTAGCATATACTAGGATAGCTAGCTGGAGTTTTGTAAAGAATTTTATGTCATTTGACTATCACACTGATTTGCAGAGATGCTTGTGTTAAAAATGCATCACCAGTGGGTTCTGCTGGACAGAAAAGAGATATACATGTATGTCAAACAGTATTATTATAACCAATTAAAAGTATATGTTCTAAAAGAGAATTCTGGATGGGAAGAGGTTAATCTCAGTCCAGCTAATTTTGAAAAATAGGTTGAAAATTAAATGGATTAGTTTAGGCCATAAAGATTTTATCTAATAGGTCTGATTGCAGCCACACACAAAAATGTCTGGGAAAACCAGGACTAGGACTCTTACTGTATTGTCCTTAGGGGTAAACTAACTGCTACCCTGGAAGACTGGACGTTTTTGAAATTGTTTTATAGCTTTCAGATGCTGTAACACATCTTAGCAAAGTTCTGGGTGTATACCATACCAGAGTCAGGTGACCAGATGTGGTCTCATTCTATAACCAGCACTGAAATGATTCTTTAGATATTAGTGGGAGATATGATGGAACTCTCACAGCAGCACTTTGTCTTCTGGAACCTGACAGGAAAGATATCTCACAGGTATCTCACACAACAACACACTTCATCTTGCCTTGCTGTAGTAAGAAACTCATCATCTTGCCTTACTGTAGTAAGTAAATTAACTAGGGAAAAGTAATTTAGTCAGTCAGGACAATATAGTGAGATTAGTTAAGTATTGTTTTTCTGCATCTGTGTGAATCTATTCAGCAGTGTTATTTTTTATATCTCCTGTGATTGTAATTCTGGTGTTTACTGTAACTAGATATTCAGTATTTTCATGTTTTCTATTTTATTATTTATTATTAAATACTTTTATACCTTTCATTGTATCTGGTCTTTTAGGGAATACTTTTAACATCTTAAGAGTACTTATGCTTATTTTAGTGACACTGTGGCCACTCCTGAAAGCCTTGCTGCACTGGTCAAACTCTACCATTTGCTCTATTACTATTAATTTCACTCAGTATAATTGGGTACCCTTGTAACAGCCTTAGAGTAGCTGACTGGTGGCAGCATAATTACCTTATAGTGTAAGAAAAGGAGGCACAGCTGGTGAATCTGTGCCAGCCTTTCCCAGGTGTGTGTGTGTGTGTGTGTGTGTGTGTGTGTGTGTGTGTGTGTGTGTGTGTGCGTGTGCGTGTGTGTGTGTGTGTGTGTGTTACTTGGAAAAGGGGCACAGAGCTTCAAAGTGGTCATTGTGGAGTCTTCTTTGGGGCCTGAAGAGAGAGAGAGACAGACAGACAGGCAGTGTCTGGAGTCTGCTCCCTGTGTGCTCTTAAGAGAAATTGTGCTTGGTGCAGAGAGCTGCATCTGAAAATACTGTGTGTATCCATTTTTGTTCCTAGTAGCCATCCCTCACAGGTGTCAGTGGTGAGGACTGAGGCTCCTTGATTACTGGCTTGGAGTAGGGACTGTCACAAGGAGAAAGAAAATCCCTTGGACAATTTCTAAAAGGAGAGCTGAATAATCTTTGACATTTCAACGATCAGTATGCTCCTTCATCACACTTTTTGATCACCTCTGCAGCAGAGGGGCCAAATACTAAATCTCTAGCCAAGGGAGAATTTAAAATCCCATTCTTAACATCAGTTTGGAAGGTTCTGAGAATGCAGCCAGTCAAACTTCCTTAAAACAGTACCAGTGGCCACACCCCTTGAAGAAGTATCAACAGAGTCACACAAACTGCAAACAATGAGTAGTGGTCTCTGCAAAAAAAGTTTGTTTGTCTTTCGGCTTTTCCCAGTTAGGGATCGCCACAGCGGAAATCCGGTCCGCTAATGATTGGCAGTTGTTTTTTTATGGTGTCGAGTTGCCAGCCTGACGCCCAACCTTCAACGAAGGCACGCCCATTCAACACATGTCTTTCGAACACCCACTCGACCACGGGGAGGACATGCAGACTCCACACAGAAGGCACTCCCAACCCAAGCCGAGAATCGAATCGGAGAACCTCTTGCTGTGAGGCAACAACGCTACCGCTGCACCACCGTGGAAGTATGGCCTCTACAAAAAAAGAAACTACATTGCAAAAAAAGAAACTACATTATTAAAAGAGATTTTTCTTCACAAGAAGAAACTGCAGATAAAACATTCCTCATACTTTCAGTTTGTCAGAACAGACTAACATATGAACACAATTCAAAATTCTGAAAACCAAAGTTGCAGAAGTAAATACATTTTCCCCATACATATCAATATTTTTCCCATGCTTCTCAAAAGAAGTAGGACTGGAATTAAATACATACTTGGCAGCAGTGGGACCAACTAAATTTATACCTGCTGGGTCACATTTGGGATTAGCATATAAAAATTAAAACAATGATGAATTTTATACATCCTATCTACCTTTTCAGGGGGAGTTGGCTGACTAACAGGAAACACACACACATCCTTTAAAGCTGACAAAAAAAGGAGGAATGGGTATAGGTTCTTGGAAATCCTTCTGTAACAACTCGTACGGTATTTTCTGAGGGACTGAAAACACTGGCACATTCTAGCAGTAGTCTCAAATTAAAACAAACCCCTACAGGAGATACAGAAAGTGAGCTCTCCTCAGAGTCTGAATTACAAATCTGAGGAAAAAAACCCTGACTCTGTCCCTGCAGCTTCCTGTTTAGATTCACAACCTTGAATCTCTTCAGGAAAAGAGGAATGCAAGAAGGACCAAAACTATGAATTAAACCCTGAGCCCAACCCAGTAAACTACTACTGTCTAAAGAAATTTGAGAAGGAGTAGAGATACATGCTTGATTTTCCATTTTTTTGGGGAAGAATGGGGCCAACCATTTTACTAATGGCAGCAGCTGATTTCCACGGGATGGCCACAGCATTCTCACAAAACATGGAAACCTTCTCAACAAGAGGGGCTCTCCCTTACCCACTGAGGGGACTCCAACAACCACAGAGGACATGGCTAACCTCTGGTCCACAGAGACTGTAAGTGCTACACTATAGGGATCCAGAGGAGTGGTTTGAGGTACAACAAATGGCCACAACAGTGTCACCCACCTGCAGCTGAGCATACTGTTAGTCTGCTGTGGTGGCAAAGGCTGTTGGCTTAACCTTTTCTTTTTGTGGATGGAAGAAGGACCAACAGTGGGATCAATAGTCTGTTCCATAATCAAGCTGAAAATGATGCCTTTTTTCCCCCCAGAGGAAGAGGAGCAGCAAAAACTGGTAAAACTACCAGTCCACAAAAGTAACTGTTTTCTGTTTAAAAAAAAAAACAGTAAAAAGCACTTTCAAACACTATGTCAGCCCCACCAAGGAAAAATAAACACAATTTCTCCATGGAAAATATGCTTCCAGTTACTTAACATTGCTTTTAAACTGATAGAAAAAAATGAGTGCACTGTTTGAAAGTGCTTTACAGTCTCGAGACAGTCCATTAAAACATAACACTCATATTTTAGAATAACTCTCCTGAAGAGGAAAGTAATAAAACACCAATACATTTAAGAAAATTGAAATTGTTTTTCTCCAAAAGGGAACTTAACTAGCAAGCAAAACATAGCACAAGCTGACCATCGATCCTAAAAAGCCTTACATGAGCATACTCTTTGGTGGTAGTAAAGCTCTGAAGGGCATCACCTCCAAACTTGTCTTTTAGTTGGCCAAGCTTGAGCTGCTTGACAGTTTGGCACATGGACGATGCCCTGAAACTTTGGAAGGTGGCCCATATAGTTAAGGCTACTGCAGCAGTGAGCAATATAATGAACATCTAACACTGCACCCACAGAAGAGTTGTTAGTTCGGGGTGGTATCAAATTCAAATTGACTTAACCGTGTACTGTGCTTTTCACTTGAATGGGAGTCACTCATACAGATTGAGGTTTCCCAACAATACATTTAATCAAATATGTTACAAGTTGAACATTACACTGAAATCCAGTAATATTTATTTTATTTTACTTTGTTTTATTAATTTATCTTTTTTTGACTGAGTTAGTGCACTAGGCTAATGGCTTCTTTTCATGGGAGACTGTGAGGTAGTTTTTATGCTATTAGGGGAAATTTGCTTAGGGCATCAGGTAACTTCCCCTTCTCTTCTCGATAGGAGTCATGGAATTTTTTTACAAAATCTGAGCTACCACCAACTCAGGCAGATGGGACCTAGGTGTAATGTCTCATTCGAATGATGGCAGGCTCAGGAGTGCAGCCCTCCCCCCCATACTGCACTGCAGTGTCGGCAATCCATCTTACTGACGTGGGAATACAGGCTACAGCTTTCTGCACCGAAGAGGAACGTGCTAGTGTGCTGTTACTCCTCTGATATATATATATATACACACACACACATATATATATATATATATATATATACACACATACACACGTACGTGTGTGTGTGTGTGTGTGTGTGTGTGTGTGTATATATATATATATATATATATATATATATATATATATATATATATATATATGTGTGTGTGTGTGTGTGTGTTGTTTTTCTTTCGGCTTTTCCCGGTTAGGGGCTGTCACACTGGAACTCTGGTCCGCTAATGTTTGGCAGTCGATTTTTATGGTGCCGAGGTGCCAGACCCACGCCCAACCTTCAACCAAGGCATGCCCATTCACGCATGTCTTTTGAACGCCACTCGACCACTGGGAGGACATGCAGACTCCACACAGAAGGTGCTCCAGCCGAGAATGGAATGGGAGAACTTCTTGCTGTGAGGCGAAAATGCTACTGCTGCACCACCGCAGCTTGACTTACACACACACATATATATGGATCCCTATTAGATGACAGAAACTTCATTTGACTGAATCCCATTTAACTGAGATCAGAAAACTGAAATTTCAAAATATTGAAAAATCGCTTGACTGAAACCCATAACACTGAAAGCTTACAATGCTAAATTTCAACATACTGAACTGTAAAGTGGAAGGTATAAAACCAGAATAGGTGTGGGGCTATGCCATCCACACACCCCCCCCCAATGTGGGGGGCTGTGCCCGTCATACCCCCCTAACTATATATACTAACTCCAGAATCACACTACAGTGGGGAAAAGATATATGCCCTTTTCCCCACTGTAGTGTGATCCTAGAATTAGCATATATAGTTGGGGGGTGTGGGGGACACAGCCCCCCACCTATTCTGGTTTTATATGGTCTACTTTACAATTCAGTATGTTGAAATTTAGCATTGTAAAATTTCAATATTATGGGTTTCAGTCAAGTGATTTTTCAGTATTTTGAAATGTCAGGCTTATGGTCTCAGTCAAATGAGTTTAAGT